>NW_019942688.1:305535-315175 GCF_002910315.2 Salvelinus sp. IW2-2015
ACTAAACGCACAGTGCGGTTAGGAGAGTAACCAGAGGGGGCGCTCTCACGATCCTGCAGAGGTAACTTAATGGATGGGATGAATGGCTGAATGGCTTGCACGCCTAAGAGTTGTGTAAGTTTAGTACTACAGAGTACTAGCTCGTATTAGTTTAGTATACAGAGTGCTAGCTCGTATTAGTTTAGTATTACAGAGTAGGAGCTCGTATTAGTTTTAGTATACAGAGTACGAGCTCGTATTAGGTTTATTACTACAGAGTGCTTGCTCAGTGTTAGTTAGTACTACAGAAGTGCCTAGTGCCAGTTTGTTCGTAGTTACAAAGACTAGCTCGTATTGTTATAATACGAGTGCTAAGTGCCAGTGTGTTAGTATAACCGAGTACTATGCTCGTTTGTAGTACTCACTAATACTGGGCTAGCCTCCTGTAGTACTTACTAACACTAGGACTAGCATCTGTATAATAAACTAATATGAAGCTAGTATTCTGGTAGTAACTAAACCTAACTGGAGTAGCACTCTGTAGTACTACTGAGTGCTAGCTCAGTGTTTAGTTTGTACACAGAATAACTAGTCATATTAGTTTAGTCTTATACAGAGTGCTGTGGCCAGTGTTAAGTTAGTACTCAAGGTGCTAGTCCGTATTAGTTAGTAACTACGAGTGGCTAAAGCTCAGTAATTAGTTAGTAACTAACAGAGTGCTAGTGCGAGTGTTAGTTTAGTACTACAGAGTTGCTAGGCCAGTGTTAGTTTAGTATACAGAGTACTAGCTCTCAGTGTTACGTTTAGTACTACAGAAGTGCTAGCTTCAGTATTGTTAGTACTACGAGTGCTAGGTGCAGTTGATTTGTACGTACACAGAGTGAGCCTCAGTGTGTTAGTCTATACAGAGGCTAGCTCATTGTTAGTTTAGTACTACAGAGTCTAGCTCGTATTAGTTAGTACTACAGAGTGCTAGCTCCATTGTTAGTTTAGTACTACAGAGTACTAGCTCGTTTAGTTAGTACTACAGATGCTAGTCCAGTATTAGTACTACAGAGTGCTAGCTCCAGTGTTAGTTTAGTACTAAAGAGTGCTAGCTCGTATTAGTTTAGTACTACAAGAGTGCTAGCTCCATTGTTAGTTTAGTACTACAGAGTGCTAGCTCCATTGTTAGTTTAGTACTACAGAGTACTAGCTTCGTATTAGTTTTAGTACTACAGAAGTACTACAGCTCGTATTAGTTTGTACTAAGAGTGCTAGCTCCATTGTTAGTTTAGTACTAACAGAGTACTAGCTCGTATTAGTTAGTACTACAGATTGCTAGTCCAGTATTAGTACTACAGAGTACTAGCTCGTATTAGTTAGTACTACAGAGTGCTAGCTCGTATTAGTCTTTAGTACTACAGAGTGGCTAGCTCCAGTGTTAGTTATACTACAGATGCTAGCTCCATGTTATTTAGTACTACAGAGTGCTAGCTCCAGTGTTAGTTAGTCTACACAGGTGCTAGCTCAGTGTTAAGTTTAGTACTACGAGTGCTAGCTCAGTGTTTAGTTTTAGTACTACAAGATGCTAGCTCCAGTGTTAGTTAGTACTACAGAGTCTTAGCTCCAGTGTTAGTTTTAGTACTACAGAGTGCTAGCTCCTGTTAAGATTTTCACGTAACAGAGTGCTAGCTCCAGTGTTAGTTAGTATTACAGAGTGCTGCTAGTGTTATTTAGTACTACAGAGTGCTAGCGCCAGTGTTAGTTTAGTACTAGAGTGCTAGTGCCAGTGTTTAGTACTACAAGAGTACTAGTCGGTATTAGTTTAGTACTACAGAGTGCGTAGTGCAGTGTTAGTTTAGTACTACAGAGTGCTAGCTCCAGTATTAGTTAGTACTCAGAGTGTAGCTTCAATATTAGTTTTAGTACTACACGAGTGCTTAGCTCCAGTATTAGTTAGTACTACAAGAGTACTAGCTCGTATTAGTTTAGTACTACAGAGTGCTAGCTCCAGTGTAGTTTAGTACTCAGAGTGCTAGCTCCAGTGTTAGTACTACAGAGTGCTAGTGCCAGTGTTAGTTAGTACTAACAGAAGTAGAACTCGTATTAGTTTATACTACAGAGTGCTCGCTCCAGTGTTATTAGTACTACAGAGTGCTAGTGCCAGTGTTAGTTAGTACTACAGAGTTCTAGCTCGTATTAAGTTTAGTACTACAGAGTGCTAGCTCGTATTAGTTTATACTAACAGAGTACTAGTCAGTGTTAGTTTAGTACTAACAGAGTACTAGATCCAAGTGTTAGTTAGTTACTACAGAGTGCTAGTGCCAGTGTTAGTTAGTACTACAGAGTAACTAGCTCGTATTAGTTTTAGTACTACAGAGTGCTAGCTCGTATTAGTTTAGTACTAACAGAAGTGCTAGCTCGTATTAGTTAGTACTACAGAGTACTAGCTCGTATTACTTTAGTATACAGAAGTGCTAGTGCCAGTGTTAGTTAGTACTACAGAGTCGCTATGTTCTACCATCCTGTAATTAGTTTAGTACCTACAGGATAGCCGTCTTTAGTATACAGCACTAGTGCCAAGTTAGTATTACTAGCAAAGCTAGCTCGATCATTAGTTAGTACTACAGAGTGCTAGTCCAGTTATTTATTCAAGTACTACAGAGACTAGCTCTTAATTTGTTTCAGTCGACCAGTGATTATAAGTGATCAGTTACGTTATACCAAAAAGAGTGCTAGCCGCCAGTATATGTTATAGTACTATACAGATCTAGCTCCAGTGTTTAGTTTAGTTACTACACAGACGTAAGCCCAGTGTTTAATTAGTACTACAGAGATACTAGCTCCAGTATTATTAGTAACTACAGAGTGCTAGTGCCCGGTGTTAGGTAGTACTACAGAGCTATGTGCCAGCGTTAGTTAGACATCAGAGGCTAGTGCCATGTTAGTTCAGTCAGTGTGGCCTAGCACAGAAGAGACTGGGTCTAATTTTGAGATGTCCTCTAGAAGACAGAGACAGTTTTGTAAAAGAGACTGAGCAGAAAACAGAAAGCATGTGAAATAACCCCTGGGTTACACAAAGATCTTACCATCATCTTACATTGAGGCCAGCGTGTGTGTGTGTGTTTACCCCGAGTGCTGGGCCAGGCCAGATCTCTGGGGTAAACAGGAGGAAGAGTAGGAACAGCAGAGAGAGTTGCCCTTCTTCACAGGAGCAGGAGGCCTTTGAACTGTGGAGAGTGCATGTGTGCCCACACCCACACTGGTTGCAACACACTCCACTGTGTATGGATCACACACTTAAAAGAACAGTTAAACACTCATACCCAGGCTGTCAAGTGCATTGTCTTTCTCTCATACCCAGGCGTCAGTGCTGTCCTTCACTCATACCCATCGTCAGTGCTGTCCTTCACTCATACCCATCGTCAGTGCTGTCCTTCACTCATACCCAGGTGTCAGTGCTGTCCTTCACTCATACCCAGGCGTCAGTGCTGTCCTCCCTCATACCCAGGCGCCAGTGCTGTCCCTTCACTCATACCCAGGCGTCAGTGCTGTCCTTCACTCATACCCAGGCGTCAGTGCTGTCCTTTCACTCATACCCCAGTGCGTCCAGTGCTGTCCTTCACTCATACCCATACGTCAGTGCTGTCCTTACACTCCATAACCCATCGTCAGTGCTGTCCTTCACTCATACCCAGGCGCAGTGCTGTCCTTCACTCATACCCAGGGCGTCAGTGCTGTCCTTCACTCATATACCCATCGTCAGTGCTGTCCTTCACTCATACCCAGGCGTCAGTGCTTGTCCTTCACTCATACCCAGGCGCACAGTGCTGTCCTTCACTCATACCCATCGTCAGTGCTGTCCTTCACTCATACCCATCGTCAGTGCTGTCCTTCACTCATACCCAGGCGTCAGTGCTGTCCTTCACTCATACCCAGGCGTGCAGTGCTGTCCTTCACTCATACCCATCGTCAGTGCTGTCCTTACTCCATACCCAGGCGCAAGTGCTTCCGTTCATCATACACAGCTCAAAGTGCTGTCTTCACTCATACCCATTGTCAGTGCTTTCCTTCACTCATACCCACGGCGTCAGTGCTGTCCTTCACTCATACCAGGCGTCAGTGCTGTCCTTCACTCATACCCATCCGTCAGTGCTTTCCTTCACTCATACCCAGGCTTCAGTGCTGTCCTTCACATCTGTGTGCGTGCAGCTCCTTACAGAATTGAATGTGTCGCTGCATTCTCACTGACCGGCAGCTGGCAGGATGGACACTGGACATAATCTGAAAACAACACAATCACACATGCATCTCAGACTAACTTTGCTTATACAGCGCTCAGTTGGTAAGGCTGAGGCAGCTGCAATGCATGCAGGAGGAAGCAGTCGAGACAGAGAGAGGAAGCAAGCAGAGAGAGAGAGAGAGGTTAGTACATGGCCTCTTGGGTTGTGGTCCCATGAGAAAATCTGTACTAATCTTACGAAACAAGTTACCAATCAATATGAAGATCTCCACATGGGCCTAAGACCTCCTATAACCTACAGGCCTAATTAAAATGCAAAATCACTTGTTTTATCGCTAATGCTAAGTGTCAATGTGAATCATATTTCCCCTCTTTCATGTGTAAAAACATTACAATTGTAAAGCTAAATAGGCTATGTGTTTTGTTGATGGACTGAGGTCATTTTGGCATGTTCTTCAAATAGCACATTAATGTTTATTTATTTTTTACTGTATAGAAGCAGTAAATTTCCAGACTTCAACTAAAACCCTGGTACAGCCCTGATACCTGTCGCCATGTACTTTAACCGCCACCTACAGTGCCTCGGAAAAATATTCAGACCCCTTGACTTTTTCCACATTTGTTACGTTACAGCCCTTATTCTAAATGAAATCATTTTTTCACCTCAATCAATCTACCACACATAACCCCATAATGACAAAGCAAAAAATAGGTAGACATTTTTACTAATTATATATATACAGTGGGGAGAACAAGTATTTGATACACTGCCAGATTTAGCAGGTTTCCTACTTACAAAGCATGTAAGAGGTCTGTAATTTTTAATCATATGTACACTTCAACTGTGAGAGACGGAATCTAAAACAAAAATCCAGAAAATCACATTGTATGATTTTTAAATAATAATTTGCATTTTATTGCATGACATAAGTATTTGAATCACTACCAACCAGTAAGAATTCCGGCTCTCACAAACCTGTAAGTTTTCTTTAAGAAGCCCTCCCGTTCTCCACTCATTACCTGTATTAACTGCACCTGTTTGAACTCGTTACCTGTATAAAAAAGAACACCTGTCCAACACAACAATCAAACAAGATTCCAACCTCTCCACAATCGGCCAAGACCAGAGAGCTGTGTAAGGACATCAGGGATAAAATTGTCGACCTGCACAAGGCTGGATGGCTAACAGGACAATAGGCAAGCAGCTTGTGAGAAAGGAAACAACTGTTGGCGCAATTTATTAGAAAATGGAAGAAGTTCAAGATGACGTGTCAATCACCCTCGGTCTGGGCTCCATGCAAGATTTCACCTCGTGGGCATCAATGATCATGAGGAAGGTGAGGATCAGCCCCAGAACTACACGGCAGGACCTGGTCAATGACCTGAGAGAGCTGGGACCACAGTCTCAAAAGAAAACATTAGTAACACACTACGCCGTCATGGATTAAATCCTGCAGCGCACGCTAAGGTCCCCCTGCTTAAGCCAGTGCATGTCCAGGCCTGTCTGAAGTTTGCCAATGACCATCTGGATGATCCAGAGGAGGAATGGGAGAAGGTCATGTGGTCTGATGAGACAAAAAATAGAGCTTTTTTGGTCTAACTCCACTCGCGTGTTTGGAGGAAGAAGAAGTATGAGTACACCCCAAGACACCATCCAACCGTGAAGCCATGGAGGTGGAAAGCATCATTCTTTGGAAAATGCTTTTCTGGCAAGGGACAGGACGACTGCATGCCGTATTGAGGGGAGGACTACGATGGGGGCCAGTGTATCGCAGAGATCTTGGCCAACAATCCGTCCTTCCGGTGCTAGCTAAGATCGCAATTGAAGATGGGTGCGTGGCTTGGGTCTTGTCAGCAATGACAGACGACACGAAGCACAACCAGCCAGGGCAAACTATAGGATTGTGGCCCGTAAGAAGTCATCTCAAGGTCCTGGCATGCGTCTAGCCAGTCTTCCCAGAGCCCCTGAACCCAATAGAAATCTTTGGGCAGGAGCTGAAAGTCCGTATTGCCCCAGCGACAGGCCCCCGAAACCTGAAGGATCTGGAGAAGATCCTGTCAGGGAGGATGTGGCCAAAATCCCTGCGCAAGTGTGTGCAAACCTAAGCCAAGAACTACAGGAAACGTATGATCTCTGTAATTGCAAACAAAGGTTTCTGTACCAAAATATTACGTTCTGCTTTTCTGATGTTCAAATACTTATGTCATCAATAATGCAAATATTAATTACTTTAAAAATTCATACAATGTGATTTTCTGGATTTTTTGTTTTAAGATTCCGTCTCTCATAAGTGAAGTTGTTGTTTTTGAGAGAGCGTCAGTGCTTTCCTTCACTCATACCCAGGCGTCAGTGCTGTCCTTCACTCATACCCAGGCGTCAGTGCTGTCCTTCACTCATACCCATCGTCAGTGCTTTCCTTCACTCATACCCAGGCTTCAGTGCTGTCCTTCACATCTGTGTGCGTGCAGCTCCTTACAGAATTGAATGTGTCTGCTGCATTCTCACTGAACCGCAGCTGGCAGGATGGACACTGGACATAATCTGAAACAACACAATCACACAGTTCTCAGACTAACTTTGCTTTACAGCGCTCAGTGGTAAGGCTGAGGCAAGCTGCAATGCATGCAGGAGGAAGCAGTSGAGACAGAGAGAGGAAGCAAGCAGAGAGAGAGAGAGAGGTTAGTACAGTGGCTCTTGGGGTTGTGGTCCCATGAGAAAATCTGTACTAATCTTACGAAACAAGTTACCAATCAATATGAAGATCTCCACATGGGCCTAGACCTCCTATAAACCTACAGGCCTATATTAAAATGCAAAACACTTGTTTTATCGCTAATGCTAAGTGTCAATGTGAATCATATTTCCCCTCTTTCATGTGTAAAACATTACAATTGTAAAGCTAATAGGCTATGTGTTTGTTGATGGACTGAGGTCATTTTGGCATGTTCTTCAAATAGCACATTAATGTTTATTTATTTTTTACTGTATAGAAAAGCAGTAAATTCCAGACTTCACTAAAACCCTGGTTACAGCCCTGATCCTGTCGCCATGTCACTTTACCCCACCTACAGTGCCRTCGGAAAATATTCAGACCCCTTGACTTTTTCCACATTTTGTTACGTTACAGCCTTATTCTAAAATGAAATCATTTTTTCACCCCTCATCAATCTACACACAATACCCCATAATGACAAAGCAAAAATAGGATAGGTAGACATTATATTACTACATTATTATATAACAGTGGGGAGAACAAGTATTTGATACATCACTGCCGATTTTGCAGTTTCCTACTTACAAAGCATGTAGAGGTCTGTAATATTTTATCATATGGTATCACTTCAAACTGTGAGAGACGGATGCTAAAAACAAAAAATCAGAAAATCACATTGTATGATTTTTAAATAATTAATTTGCATTTATTGCATGACATAGTATTGATCACCTACCACCAGTAAGAATTCCGCTCTCACAACCTGTAGTTTTCTTTAAGAAGCCCTCCCTGTTCTCCACTCATTACCTGTATAACTGCACCTGTTTGAACTGTTACTGTAAAAAGACACCTGTCCACACACAATCAAACAGATTTCCAACCTTCTCCACAATGGCCAAGACCAGAAGAGCTGTGGTACAGGACATCAGGAGATAAAATTGTAGACCTGCACAAGGCTGGGATGGGCTACAGGACAATAGGCAAGCAGTTGGTGAGAAGGAAACAACTGTTGGCGCAATTATTAGAAATGGAAGAAGTTCAGATGACGGTCAATCACCCTCCGGTCTGGGGCTCCATGCAAGATTTCACCTCGTGGGGCATCAATGATCCATGGGGAAGGTGAGGATCAGCCCAGAACTACACGCAGGACCTGGTCAATGACCTGAAGAGAGCTGGACCACAGTCTCAAAAGGAAAACCATTAGTAAACACTACGCCGTATGGATTAAAATCCTGCAGCGCACGCAAGTCCCCCTGCTTAAGCCAGTGCATGTCCAGGCTGTCTGAAGTTTGCCAATGACCTCTGGATGATCCAGAGGAGGAATGGAGAAGGTCATGTGGTCTGATGGCAAAAAATAGAGCTGTTTTGGTCTAACTCCACCGCGCGTGTTTGTGAGGAAGAAGAAGTATGACGTACAACCCGAAAGAACAACCATCCCAACCGTGAAGCATGGAGGTGGAAACATCATTCTTTGGGGATGCTTTTCTGCAAAGGGACAGGACGACTGCACCGTATTGAGGGGAGGATGGATGGGGGCCATGTATCGCGAGATCTTGGCAAACACCTCCTTCCCACAGTCAGTAAGAGCATTGAAGATGGTCGTGGCTGGTCTTGCCAGCATGACAACGTACACGAAGCACACAGCCATGGGCAACTAAGGAGTGGCTCCGTAAGAAGCATCTCAAGGTCCTGGAGTGCCTAGCCAGTCTTCCAGACCTGAACCCAATAGAAAATCTTTGGAGGGAGCTGAAAGTCCGTATTGCCCAGCGACAGCCCCCGAAACCTGAAGGTCTGGAGAAGATCTGTAGGGAGGAGTGGGCCAAAATCCCTGCGCTGTGTGGTGGCAAACCTAGCTAAGAACTACAGGAAACGTATGATCTCTGTAATTGCAAACAAAGGTTTCTGTACCAAAATATTAACGTTCTGCTTTTCTGATGTATCAAATACTTATGTCATTGCAATAAAATGCAAATTAATTACTTAAAAATCATACAATGTGATTTTCTGGATTTTTGTTTTAGATTCCGTCTCTCATAGTTGAATTGTACCTATGATAAAATTACAGACCCATCCATGCTTTGTAAGTAGGAAAACCTGCAAAATCGGCAGTGTATCAAATACTTGTTCTCCCCACTGTATATACATATAAAATGAAACATCAAATTTACATGAGTTATTCAGACCATTACTCCTCAGTACTTTATGTTGAAGCACCTTTTGCAGCGATTACAGCTCAAAGTCTTCTTTGCTATGACGTTACAAAGCTTGGCACACCTGTATTTGGGGAGTTTCCTCCATTCTTCTCTGCAGATCCTCTCAAGCTCTGGTCAGGTTGGATGGGGAGCGTTGCTTCACAACTATTTTTCAGGTGTCTCCAGAGAATGTTAGACTCAGGTTCAAGTCTGGCTCTTGCTGGGTACTAAGGACATTCAGAGACTTGTCCCGAAGCCACTCCTGCATTGTTTTGGTGGGTGGTGCTTAGGGTATTTGTCCTGTTGGAAGGTGAAACTTCACACCAGTCTGAGGTCCTGAGCGCTTGGAGCAGGTTTTTCATTCAGGATCTCGCTGTACTTTGCTCCCGTTGATCTTTGCCTCGATCCTGACTAGTCTCCCTGTCCCTGAAACATCCCCAAAGCATGATGCTGCCACCACACCGATGCTTCACCGTAGGGATGGTGCCAGGTTCCTGCAGACCTGACACTTGGCATTCAGTCACGGGCCA
>NW_019942688.1:318942-326301 GCF_002910315.2 Salvelinus sp. IW2-2015
AAAAAAAAAACAATTAAATTAAAAAAAAAAAAAAAAAAAATTTGAAAATTTAGAATAATATAAAAAAAAAAATAAAAAAATAAAAATAAAATTAAAAAAAAAAAAAAAAATAAAAAAAAAATAAAAAAAAAAAAAAAAAAAAAAAAAAAAAAAAAAAAAAAAAAAAAAAAAAAAAAAAAAAAAAAACAAAAAAAAAAAAAAAAAAAAATAAAAAAAAAAAAAAAAAATAAAAATAAAAAAAAAAAAAAAAAAAAAAAATAAAAAATAAAAAAAAAATAACAGAATCCACTCATTTGAATGGGTGTCCACATACTTTGCATATTCAGTGTAGGTCACATTTAGATAATAAATGTGGGCTTGTTTTACAGTAGAGTGGGTCTTTGTCTTCATTCAATTCATCACTAGGTCCCTTCCACAGCTCTTTCAGAGTAGTCTGAGGCAAGCTTTGCATGGTTATTGGAGCTGTTCTCCTGTTATGAACCGTGTGATGTTGTGTTGTCTCACTTTTGGTTTGATAATGTAGAGCTCTGTTCCCTCAGCTCTCTGCTTGCCATAGTCAAACACCTTCCTCTTTCTTAGCTTGCTTGCTGACAGATGGGGGGGGTGTTTCTTCTACAGGGGACAAAGAAAGGGGCAGGAGGTTTAAACCTCAATACACGCATGCAACTGCTATAGTGTGTATGTACGTATTTCTTTTTCTACCTTATCAGGGCCCCAGTGTCCAAACTAATTCACCGAATATCTGACAAATATACTTGACATCTTGACAACACAGTCACTGGATATAATCTGGAACACAATCACACAGTCACTGGGTCGTAGGAGGGGGGGTGGAGTTGGAGATAAGGGTGGTGTTACCTGGTACGTAGGAGGCGGGTGGAGGAGGGGGTAAGGCGCCCCCTTCCTTCATGACCTGAGTGAGGCCCTTGGTAGCTCTGATGGTGGCAATGAAGTCCTCGTGTTTCCTACGCCAGTTGGACTGCTTCTTGGAAGGCTCTGGCTGGAACACACACACACATACGCTCACACTTCAGTGACCCATTGGTGTAGAATGATGAAGGGCTAACTAGGTCCGAGGTGGTGCCGTCACAGTGTGTTGGTGGTTGTTGTTTTCTTGAGCAACACCAAGAATCCTCTGAGCAAAGTCTCTCACTTGCTTCTAAGAAACTSTTTTGTCCACTGATTGTGATGCTGATATATTTGGCCAGCATATACTGTAAAGTCCTCTATACCACTACTTTAGGATCTCCGGGACGCTGAGATTTACCACTAGTGACAGAAGTGGTTTGGCATCATACCACTTCACGGTTGGTCACATGACACTCGCAGTCYACTCATATCTGGTTACACCTCAGATCACACGCTTGTATCCCTCAGTGATTAAACTGGGTTTAATACAGACTACACTGTATATGCACATCCAATAAGTGGATACTCCCTTTAAAATGCAGTGCAGTTCACCAGTCCCAAGTCAAACACAGTATCTCCTCTAGATATCTGCATGCTCCGGGTTTAGTACGGTCATTAAAAGGACAGTACCAAGACATTGCATTTACCATAATGTTTAAGCACCTGCAAGCCAAAGAATGGAGAATAGTGACAGATTCCTAAATGTGAATTAATGTTATAGGTACCAAACTGCATGCCTACCTCTTACACACAGAGTCTACCTACATATGATTTCTCCCATGAAAACGTTACTACAGGAGAACACACCTAGTTCTGTCCCAAAAGTATTGCACTATAGGAAATGGGGTGTAATTTGGTATGCACCCTAACCAATTATTATGCTGGTAGCCAGCAGGGAGGGGACAGCAATCCAAGACATAACACAGCATTGTTTTCCTTTTCAGTTGCTATTAAAATGCATGTCAGGCAGCGTGGCTAGATCAGTCAGATGTCAAAATCAAATCAAATTTTATTGGACACATACACATATTTAGCAGATGTTATTGTAGCGAAATGCTTGTGTTCCTAGCTCCAACAGTGCAGTAGCCTCTAACAATTCACAGATGTCAGGCAGTGTGGCTAGCTCAGTTAYCTGTCAGGCAGCGTGGCTAGCTCAGTTAGCTATCAGGCAGCGTGGCTAGCTCAGTTAGCTGTCAGGCAGCGTGGCTAGCTCAGTTAGCTGTCAGGCAGCGTGGCTAGCTCAGTTAGCTGTCAGGCAGAGAAGAGATCCGTGTTACACCTTCTTGATGTGATAGTTCTCTATGTCTGTACATGTTTTATAATCCACATAGTGTGAATGTTTCTATAAAGTTATTACCAACCTGAAATGACCTTTATGATCTTTCTTCCCCCTATTACTTTGGGGTTGTAATCCCCCCTCTTTCAAAATCCCCACTTGAACAAATCTCTAACATTCATGATCCTTCACTATATTTATCCCTAAACCTCTCACAATAACTATTGTTATTCTCAATGACCTTACTGCCAATATGATAGTTGTACACAGCTAAATACATTGGAGACAGTTTTCATGTCTTTCGTTATGCAAATATTTGTTTATAAGATATATTTCTCATTAAGAATAATGTTGTTTCTATTCTATATGCTTTGGTCATGTGTTCTCTTATGGGTCAATGATTTTAATTACAATATAGAAATTATGTTCTTGGCTCAATTACTTAAAAGTGCATGTGTTCCCAGGTGCATATTTGGAGCCCATATACATTCAGGATGTAAAGCTTACTAGTTATGTCAAATGTTAAGAAGACCTGGTTGTTGTAAAAAACACAAAACAAAACATTTTATTTTAAAAAAACTGCAAAGTTTTATACTTTGACCACTTCTTTTCACATACGTTTTATTTGGGTCTTTTAATTTACTACGTTGCTTGGCTCCAGCCATTGGAAGCTCTGTGCATGTACAAAGAAAAATAACACAATTCAACCATTGATGGATGGTGACAAAAATAATGACATTGCAGTAGTCATGTTAAGGTTTTCAATGTTTTATTGGTGGAGTTTATGGATTTGCATGTGGCTGTGCATTATATATGCCTACATAGGAAAGAGGTTCTGATCATGCCTATTAGTATTCTTGATCTAAAAAGATACACAACTGTTATGGGGTTAATTCCACATCTGTCTGCATTGCTTGGTAATGTATTGGCATGGTATGAGACAACATAAATAATACAATTTAAGTAAAGTAAAAATAAACGGTATTATCCTAAATTGAGAGATGTATAAAAAATGTGTTAACACATCAACATCTTTCAGAATGTATCTGTTTTGTATAGAATGACATGTATACAAGATTATATTGCAACTTTTTGTGTTTTGTCTTAATGATTGATTTTTAGTAAATAGGAATCCACGATATTACAGAGGTAGAAAAGCTTTAAAAAACAACCGGTTATGGTCAATAATCATCAGTAATTTGTGTCAATGCAGTACATGTTGAGTGCCCTTCTCTATAAGCTTGCTGAAAGTCTGTAGTTAATTTGTTTACAGAGAAATAGCATTATATTTGGTCAAACACACGCAAGCTGATAGGTCTGCTGTTAGAACTAGTAAAGGCCACTTTACCACTCTTGGGTAGTGGAATGACTTTGGCTTCCCTCCAGCCTGAGGATAAAGACTTTCCTCTAGGCTCAGATTAAAGACATGACAGATAGGAGTGGCTATAGAGTCAGCTAACATCCTCAGTAGCCTTCCATCTAAGTTGTCAATGCCAGGTTTGTCATTATTGATCAATAATAATTTTCCAAGTCTCCCACACTATATCGACAAAATTCAACTTTCAATGCTTTTCTTACATATTTTATTTTATTTTTATGCATGGAACAATGGCTCACTGTTGGCATTTCCTGCTTAAGTTTGCCCACAATGAAATAAGCATTAAAATAATTGGCCACATCCAATGGTTATGTGATGAATCAACAATCTGATTCAATGAAAGATGGAGTTGAACTTGTCTTTCTGCCCATCATTTAAAGTACTTAACATCATTCTTTATTTCATTGATCTTGGCTTCATAAAACAGTTTATTCTTCTTTTTGTTGAGTTTAGTCACATAATTCTCAATTTGCCAGTTAGATCTGCAACCAGACTTATTAGCCACTCCTTTTGCCCCATCTCTTTCAACAATACAGTTTTTCAATTCCTCATCAATCCATGGAGCCTTAACAGTTCTAACAGTCAGTTTCTTAACAGATGCATGTTTATATATTTGAAAGAAGCAATTTCATTAATTCATCAAGTGCAGCGTCTGGATGCTCCTTATTAATCACATCAGACCAACTAATATTTTTAACATTATACACATAAGAGTCACAGCAAACTCTTTTGTATGATCTCTTATACACTATTTTAGACCCAGCTGTTGGAACCTTGGCTTTCCTGGATATAGCCACTATATTGTGATCACTGCATCCAATGGGTACAGATACAGCTTTAGAAAAAAGGTCTACAGCATTAGTAAAAATGGAGATCAATACATGTGGATGATCTTGTTCCTGTAATGTTTGTAAACACCCTAGTAGGTTGATTAATAACCTGAACCAGATTACAGGCACTGGTTACACTGAGAAGTTTCCTCTGAGCGACTGTCAATATTCAGGTCCCAAGAAAGTAGAACTCTCTGTTTACATCACATACTTTATCAAGCATTTCACAATCTATTATTTAGATACTGACTTATCAAAGAAAGAACAAACAAACCAAGAGGAAAACATATACATTCCATTAATCAGTTGGTGTGTGTGTAAGTGTGTTTGTGTGACTGTGTGTGTGCGCGCTGCGGAATCAAAGCTACGAACCCATGGGCTCTCTCATCCCTTCCAAGCTTTTGGGAGGGATGGTGGACAATGAGGCTGTCATATTGGATGTAAGCATAGTCCACGCGCTCTCTGGCAGCTTTCATGGCTGGGATAAGTTATTTCCTCTTCTAGCTTCAGGATAGTCCTCATTGAGGAAAATATGTTCCTCTCAAGTTCTTGGCTCTTTCCAGAACAGCTACCTTGTCCTTGAACCTCAGGAACTTGACCACTATCGGCCTGGGCCTGTCATCTGGGCCGGTGGTGGGTTTTCCAGTCCTGTGGGCCCACTCCACCTCAATCATCCTGTGGTCCCGCTCCACCTCAATCATCCTGTGGTCCCTCTTCACCTCAATCATCCTGTGGTCCCTCTTCACCTCAATCATCCTGTGGTCCCTCTTCACCTCAATCATCCTGTGGTCCTCTTCACCTCAATCATCCTGTGTCCTCTTCACTCATCATCATGTGGTCCCGCTCCACTTCAATCATCCTGTGGTCCCGCTCCACCTCAATCATCCTGTGGTCCCTCTTACCTCAATCATCCTGTGGTCCCTCTTCACCTCAATCATCCTGTGGTCCCTCTTCACCTCATCATCCTGTGGTCCCTCTTCACCTCAATCATCCTGTGGTCCCTCTTCAGTTTCTCTGAGATCATTTCTCTCACTTTGTCCTCAGACTCCACCCAGGTCTCCTATAGAGATGCTGCAATTCTTGTTAGTTTAAAAGATCCTTCACCTGTGACAGAGACACCACTGTCCTCAATGGCAATGTTACTCACGCCGGCTTTGGTCTTTGTCATGGAAACAACGTAGGTTAAGCTGTTACTCCTCGCAGTTCCAGACAGGGCAGGTCGCAAGGAAGATTGAAAACAACAGCAGGGATCTAGACAGCCACAAGCCCAGGACAATCCGCGGTCCCAGCCACAATGGCTAACCGCGTCGCGGGCTGTGTTCAAGCCCTCAAGAAAACCAAGCTAGCTAGGTAGCAGCTAGGTTACCTGCTACGAGAAACTGCTCCTCAGACCCGGCCTTGGTTGGCAGGATCACTGGACAGATAGTAACGGTCCCAGCAACTGATGCCAATCGCGTCGCAGGATTCAAACTCAAAAAGGTAGCTAGCTACTTTTTAAAAAGACTTTCATAATTTCCCAAAACAGACCTTCCTTCAGTGTTCAACAGTAAGTGATGAGCGCCACCTCAGGCAGCGTGGCAAATCAGGCAGCGTGGCAAACTCAGGCAGAACAGTGGATAATAGTCTAGGCATCTAGCTACTCCTTGTCAATCAGATTACTGTCTATACAACAAGCAATAGTCTGACTAGTTTAGCTAAAGAACAGATCTGGGGCGGCCTAGGAGCCTAGCTCTGCTCTGGATGGCCCATGCACATACAGCTTAGACCAGAATTAAATTTCTAGTTTCCAAAATAGATTGGTTTGAAAAAGTTAATTTCAAACATAGGGAGATAATTTAACGTGGATTAGTACACGCAGTTGTCAGACAACAGTCTTGAATTGGTCATATGATATTCTGAGATCATAGGATTTTCCAACACGATAGATACTTTGTCTCCTCTCATGGTTATGATCTGTTCCATATGAATTATGGCACACCAGTATTTACATTGTTTTTTTAACTTATACTATAGGTTCATGTATGGAATTGGCATCAAGGCACTGTTAATGCCCAGGGTAGCTGGCTACAGGCCAGCATAGATGTCAGGCTACAGGCAGCACTACCGATGTCAGGCTACAGGCCAGCATACCGATGTCAGGCTACAGCAGCCTACGATGCAGCTAGCCAGCACTACGATGTCAGCTACAGCGCATACATGTCACTACGCACATACCGATGTCAGGCTACAGCCACACTACCGATGTCAGGCTACAGCAGATCGATGTCAGGCTACTGTTTCTAATTATGCTTCTGACACAATAGAGCAAGATGCAGTGCCCAAAGGGCTGGGCCAATACACACTTGAATACTCTAGCTAATACACACAGCAATGATGTGTCTCAAAACCACACAAACATACGTAAAATAAAGACTATTCAACTTACTGTCACAGCCCTAGTGGTGGTGGTAGAAGTTTTGACTGAAATACATAAGTGGTTGAGTGACAACATATTAAAGCTTAATATATTTAAAATGTTGTTTAATAAAAATGGAATTTTTTTAACCTATTAACATCAATTATCTAAAAATCTGTAAACTCCGATTTTTTTCTTTCTCGATTTTATACACCTGTCAGCAACGGGTGTGGCTGAAATAACAGAATCCACTCATTTGAATGGGTGTCCACATACTTTTGCATATTCAGTGTAGGTCACATTTAGATAATAAATGTGGGCTTGTTTTACAGTAGAGTGGGTCTTTGTCTTCATTCAATTCATCACTAGGTCCCTTCCACAGCTTCTTTCAGAGTAGTCTGAGGCAAGCTTTGGCATGGTTATTGGAGCTGTTCTCCTGTTATGAACCGTGTGATGTGTGTTGTCTCACTTTTGGTTTGATAATGTAGAGCTCTGTTCCTCAGCTCTCTGCTTGCCATAGTCAAACACCTTCCTCTTCTTAGCTGGTGCTTGCTGACAGATGGGGGGGGTG
>NW_019942688.1:326326-343985 GCF_002910315.2 Salvelinus sp. IW2-2015
AACGAGCGTGGCTAGCTCAGTTAGCTGCCAGGTTAGCGTAGCGGGTCTACCAGAAGTTAAGGGTTATAGGAGGATATATAGTGTGTGCAACTAAGCTTGGAATGTGTTGAGTGCACGGAAGGGATTACATTTGGCAGCTAACTGGCATTGAAAGGGGAGACGGGTGGAGATCTTTGAAACTAACAATGTCACTGAGGGAGAGAGGGTCATGTACAGTTGAAGTCGGAAGTTTACATACACTTATGTTGGAGTCATTAAAACTCATTTTCAACCACTCCACAAATGTCTTGTGAACAAACTATAGTGTTGGCAAGTCGGTTAGGACATCTACTTTGTGCATGACACAAGTCATTTTTCCAACAATTGTTTACAGACAGATTATTTCATTTGTAATCACTGTATCACAATTCCAGTGGGTCAGAAGTTTACATACACTAAATGACTGTACCTTTAAACAGCTTGGAAAATTCCTTAAAATTATGGCATGGCTTTAGAAGCTTCTGATAGGCTAATTGACATCATTTGAGTCAATTGGAGGTGTACCTGTGGATGTATTCAAGGCCTACCTTCAAACTCAGTGCCTCTTTGCTTGACATCATAGGAAAATCTAAAGGAATCAGCCAAGACCTCAGAAAAAAAATGTAGACCTCTACAAGTCTGGTTCATCCTTGGGAGCAATTTCCATATGCCTGACGGTACCACGTTCATCTGTATAAACAATTGTACGCAAGTATAAACACCATGGGACCACACAGCCGTATACCGCTCAGAAGGAGACGCGTTTTGTCTCCTAGAGATGAACGTACTTTGGGTGAAAAGTGCAAATCAATCCCAGAACAACAGCAAGGACCTTGTGAAGATGCTGGAGGAAACAGGTACAAAAGTATCTGTATCCACAGTAAAACGAGTCCTATATCGACATAACCTGAAAGTTGCTCAGCAAGGATGAAGCCACTGCTCCAAAACCGCCATAAAAAAGCCAAACCACGGTTTGCGACTACACATGGGGACAAAGAATGTATTTTTTGGAGAAATGTCCTCTGGTCTGATGAAACAAAAATAGAACTGTTTGGCCAAAATGACCATTGTTATGTTTGTGAGGAAAAAGGGGAGGCTTGCAAGCCTAAGAACACCGTCCCAACCGTGAAGCACGGGGGTGGCAGCATCATTTTGGTAGTGCTTTGCTGCAGGAGGGACTGGTGCACTTTACAAAATAGATGGCATCACGAGGGAGGAAAATTATGTGGATATATTGAAGCCATCTCAAAACATCAGTCAGGACGTTAAAGCTTGGTCGCAAATGGGTCTTCCAAATGGACAATGACCCCAAGCATACTTCCAAAGTTGTGGCAAAATGGCTTAAGGACAACAAAGTCAAGGTATTGGAGTGGCCATCACAAAGCCCCGACCTCAATCCCAACTGAAAAAGCGTGTGGGGGCAAGGAGGCCTACAAACCTGATTCAGTTACACCAGTTCTGTCAGAGGAATGGGCCAAAATTCACCCAACCTATTGTGGAAAGCTTGTGGAAGGCTACCAAAATGGTTGACCCATGTTAAACAATTTAAAGGCAATGCTACCAAATACTAATTGAGTGTATGAAACTTCTGACCCACTGGGAATGTGATGAAATAAATAAAAGCTGAAATAAACCATTCTCTCTACTATTATTCTGACATTTCACATTCAAAAATAAAAGTGGTGATCCTAACTGACAAGCAGGGAATTTTACTAGGATTAAAATGTCAGGAATGAACGAAAACTGAGTTTAAATGTATTTGGCTAGGGGTATGTAAACTTCCGACTTCAACTGTACTTTAAGTTGTCTTTTTTTTTTTTTTACATATTGACGAGTTAGTTAATTAAGATGCTGAATATAAAAAGGGCTTCTTCTATAGAAATAGGTCAGGCCTCTTGCTTAATAGTACTAAGCAGATAATTCAATCTATGTTCTTACTGGTCCTACACTATAGCGAAATCATCTATATGAATGCAGCTGCCACTTCATTAAAGCCTGTAGTTGCATTTGACCATAGCCCTTTGTTTTATTATGGGTACAGGTTCAGTACACATCCCTGCATTCTCTATCATAAAGTAGGCTGACCCTCTGAGGTCACGTAGGTCAATTCGTTGCTCTCTTTGCCTTATAAAGCTCTTTTACATACTGTAAACTCCCTTGTAGCTAACATCTACAATAACCATTAGATGTAGGAGTCAGAGTTATCAAACACAGTCTCAGGGATAGCTAACTCTGGAAATTCCTTTGGTCTGTACAGAGTTAGGTAAATCAGCTCTTTGCCCCTTACATGTGGAATAACAACCTTCTTAAACATTTACGTTTTGGTGTCTCTAGGTTAATTCAGACTGCTGAATGAGGCCTGTTACAACTTACTACAAAACCTTTCAAAGCATTTGTGAAACCATTCAGTCATGGATGTATGTAAACATATTTAATACATATGGCTTGTTACAGAAGACTACTGTTGTACATTGAATATCCATTCATCCGTGTTACACCTTCTTGATGTGATAGTTCTCTATGTCTGTACATGTTTATAATCCACATAGTGTGAATAATGGTTTCTATAAAGTTATTACCAACCTGAAATGACCTTTATGATCTTTCTTCCCCCTATTACTTTGGGGTTGTAATCCCCTCTTTCAAAATCCCCACTGTGAACAAATCTCTAACATTCATGATCCTTCACTATATTTATCCCTAAACCTCCCACAATAACTATTGTTATTCTCAATGACCTTACTGCAATATGATAGTTGTACACAGCTAAATACATTGGAGACAGTTTCAGTCTTTCGTTATGCAAATATTTGTTTATTAGATTATATTTCTCATTAAGAATAATGTTGTTTCTATTCTATATGCTTTGGTCATGTGTCTCTTATGGGTCAATGATTTTAATACAATATAGAAATTATGTTCTTGCTCAATTACTTAAAAGTGCATGTTTTCCCAGGTGCATATTTGGAGCCCATATACATTCAGATGTAAAGCTTACTAGTTATGTCAAATGTTAAGAAGACCTGGTTGTTGTAACAAAAACACAAAACAAAACATTTTATTTTAAAAAAAAACTGCAAAGTTTTATACTTTGACCACATCTTTTCACATACGTTTTATTTGGGTCTTTTAATTTACTACGTTGCTTGGCTCCAGCCATGGAAGCTCTGTGCATGTACAAAGAAAAATAACACAATCAACCATTGATGATGGTGACAAAAATAATGACATTGCCAGTAGTCATGTTAAGGTTTTCAATGTTTTATTGGTGGAGTTTATGGATTTGCATGTGGCTGTGCATTATATGATGCCTACATAGGAAAGAGGTTCTGATCATGCCTATTAGTATTCTTGATCTAAAAAAATACACAACTGTATGGGGTTAATTCCACATCTGTCTGCATTGCTTGGTAATGTATTGGAGAGAACATTAAACTACAATTTAAGTAGGAAAACCTCAAATCGGCAGGTAATCAAAACTGTCTCCCCACTTAATATATAATAGTAAAAATGAGTCTACCCTATATTTGCTTTGCTCATTTGAGTGTATGAGACGAACATAGTGGTGTTTCTTCTACAGGGGGACAAAGAAAGGGGCAGGGAGGTTTAAACCTCAATACACGCATGCAACTGCTATAGTGTGTATGTACGTATTTGTTTTTCTACCTTATCAGGGCCCCAGTGTCCAAACTAATTCACCCGAATATCTTGACAAAGTAGGAAAACAACGACTTTTTTTGAAAAGTCAGGACTTATTTTAATGTCCTGAATTTGTTCAAATGCTATTTTAAGCTCAATGGTTAAGTTTAGGGTTTTGGGTTAAGGTAATGGTTAGGTGTAGGGAAAATACGATTTTTAATGGTCAAATGTTTTTACTCCCCAAAAAGTCTGAAATAGAGCTACGTGTGTGTACGTTGATTCAGTACATAATACCCCTGACTAATCTGTGGAGGGAGTCACACCTTAACTCAGCAATACAGCAACAGAATGACTAGCAGCTGCTGCTGACTCTGTTCTCCATCTGATGATAAATGCTGTGGAAATTGGCACCAAAACACAGATAGTGGTCATTATTTCATCACCGCCTCCATATTTTTAGCTACTGTAAACATGGCTACTTAACCTCACCAGTGTTTGGTAAGCATATCAAATAATCCATGTTTTACTCTGCTGCAGAGGGAAGGGTGTAATTATGAAGCCTGGGGAATGTGTATATCAGTGAGCCAGAAAGCAACATGAATCTGTACACAAATCTGTGTGTTTGTGTCTTCCCAGGACTGTAGTGTAGAAGGTCCTTCCATAGATCTTTCGAGGGATCAGCTCTCTATTGGAGTGCAGAGCCTCCTCCACATCTGTACAGGAAGGAATGGATGGGGTGTTACCCCACCATACAATGAGACATCCATGTCTTCATCATTGGAAAAAATGTACGGTTGAGTGACAACATATTAAAGCTGAACTATTTTAAAATGTTGTTTAATAAAAATTGACATTTTTAAAAACCTATTAAACGTAAATTATCTAAAAACCTGTAAACTCCCTTTTTTTTTTCTTTCTCCATATATTTGCCTAGCCTATGTTGTAGCTTAGACCCTATTTGATATCATCTGAGGTTTTTGTGTTGTGCCTGCCATCGGTTGAGACACAATAAAGGTAGAAGTTAGGGATTCATTTGGTTTAGAATTTTATTTTCATGATAGTACAGAATTGGGCAGATCATGATTGAACGTACATTCCAGCACAGTAGGTGGCAGCATGCACTTAAAAGATTGTTTGCGGACCGCTATGATAACATAGAAGAAGACATTCGAAGGTGGYTGGACAGGCAGCCATCTTTGTGGTAGTAATTAGAAGTAAAAATTTCAGTTCAATTTAAATTTCATGTTCCAGCTAAACTGCAGTGGTTTAAAGGGATAGGTCCATTTTATGAAATCTATTTCAATTATTAAAATGACACCTACCTTGTATTCAAATCAAATGTATTCAAGAGCTTGTTGTGTTTCAACCGATGGAAGGCACAACAAACACCTTAGATGAGGGTCTAAGCTACAACATATGCTTATATTTAAAAAAATAAGTTTTGAGAATTGAGGTTAAAGGTTAAAGTCATATATTTTAAGCTTTTTTTTCAAGAAATTAGAAAACAGTTTGTCAACCCTGTTTGTAAGCTTAAAGTATATCAAACTAAACCATMTATCTTTTCCTGTGATGATGACATGGACGTCTCGTGGTCTGAAAAATAGGTCAACATTGAGCACCTTTATACATGTAGGTTATACCAGGCACATTTTTAGGCTCTTGTTTTGGTTGTGAGATGGAATAACCTTTTATCTTTGCCAGGTCGCAGTTGTAAATGAGAACTTGTTCTCAACTGGCCTACCTGGTTAAATAAAGGTGAAATAAATAAATAAATAAAAACAAATCAGTAGATAAATGTTGGCTTGAAGGTTAGCATGAGGATGCCATTCTAAGCATACATTACGTCCTTTGCTCAAGTGCTGTAGCCTACACGTAAGGCTATCAAATAGCTTCTGAGTTACCAAATAGCAATCAACTATTCAAATTAATGTAAATGCCTTCATTACGAACAACCAGTGCCACCAATGTTATCATAACACCCTAGCTAGTCATAGACTAGTCCGCCCTGTTTTGGCTAGACACAGCAAAGAAAAAGAGTTGTCGGTAAAGAGAATTCCCGAAAAACAACATTTATTAAACAGTAAAGTCGATAACTGGTTATGTCCTCAATTTATTAATTACTAGCGTTAAACGTCTTACTCTTAACGATCACCATCTCGCTTGTCTGTGTCGGTTGCAGCCATTGAGGTAGGTAGCAACAGACTTTGGCTTTCCCAAACTCGGTCCTGCTTCTTGGCTGTGCCGGTCAGTATAAATTAAATGTCAATTTATGGCCTTTATTGACATGGGAAACATATGTATACATTGCCAAAGCAAGTGAAATGGATAATAAACCATTTTTTAAAAGAACAGTAATCATTACACTGACTGTTCAGTGCCGCTTTCTCTGACACACACACAATCTGTAGTTTTTCATTCCTAATAGTAGACCTATAAGATGTTTTTTTTAAATCTGATATTGAGTCGTGTTGGAACATCAATTATTAGGCTAAGATATAAAAATAATTACGTAATTTAATGACATTTATTAAAATACATATTGCATTAGTAGCCTAATTGAACAGGCGAGCCAGTGCACGAGCCCCCATTGTGCSCAGCGCTCAAACGTCATGCCCACGTGCGCCAGAAGAGGTCCAGTTGCATCTGTAGATGCGACAGAAAACWAACGACCGCTTATGTCGCGGTGTGATTAACCGTGCAAAGCAGCTTGTTTGGAAGTCCTCAACACACACAGGGTAAGATTTAATAACGTGTCAAGTTTCGGTGTATGTAATCGGTTTAAATGGTGCCGCTTTCGCTGTGCCTCAAAGGCTGTCAAACTACAGATTGTAGAGAAGTATTTGTCAATACTAACCGATATTTTCTGGTGTTTTGATTTAGGCCGGTTGAAACTCGTCCCCTTGTTTTGCAAATGATACATCGCAACAAATGTGATTACAACGTTGCCATACAGCGGACATTAATGCTATTACAGGGTTGGAACATGAATTAGTACGATTACATGCACACAATAATGCGATTGTGGATAGTCAGATTTATAATAGTTCGATTAAAACGTGTACATGCMTTGCAAGAACGATTTCCATAWTAATCCTGTTTACATGGACACATCTGAAATCAGGCTACATAATGACTTGATAAAATGTAGAACATCGCCAATCAAAATAAACGCTCTTTCTACCACAGCGAACATGTTCGGACATTTAAAGTTTATATGTGAAAACTACTTCTAAAAGACGCATACATTCAGTTGWACGGAACACAATTCGCTCGCGCTACAGAGGGAGGCTCGCTCGGCTGGTGCTAGCACATTCGCAGATAGAATGCAACACTGGACCGCCGATTAAGGTGTTTACATGTTCGAACAGTTACAGATTGATTGCTCAGAAAACCAGGTGTTTTAATCGGAGACATTGACCTTGTGCCGATTAAGATAAACAGAGTATGGTGTTTACATGATTTGTATAATCTACCTACTGCCATAATCCGTTTAATATTTAATTATGAGTGTGCATGTAAACTAACAACATACAACAACATACACTCACTGTCGCGCTCTAGTCCACATTCGTTAAAATTGTTATAGAGAAATATCATAATGGTGGGGATTACCAAGCCTTGCATCAGGGCCGGTCCTGGCCTTTCTGCTACCCTAGGTGAGACAAAAAAAATTGCAGCCCCTACAAGAGTAGTGACAGTAAGCAAAATTACGTTGTAAAGATGTCTAAAATACGTATTTTTTCAGATATTGAAGTTATTCCATTTAGGTTCTGAGTGAAAGGTGAAAATATGTATATTCCGGAAGTTGAAATCAGCTTCGTTTTTGGTTCTGAATGAAAGTTGAAAATATGTCATTTTTAGACCTCTATGTTTGGGCCAAATCAAGGCTGGTCCAGACAGGGCAAAATCTGATTGGTTCGGACCGGACCAAAAAACAACTTATGTGTAAATCAAGGTCGGTCCGGGCTGCACCAAAAATACAAGTCCGGTCCAGACAGGGCAAAAAAACGACAAAAGGCGTCAACATCAGGTGTGCTTACTGAGGTATAGCCTACAACAGGGATGGGAAACTCCAGTCCTTGGGGGGGCCAGAGTGGTGTCACACTTTTTCCCCTTCCCTAATCAACACAGCTGATGAGACTAATTGCATTCTAAACTGAGGATCATTATTAGTTCACTGTTGCTGTCAGATGTGACACAAATCAGGACCCAGAGGGCTGGAGTTGTGCATCCCTGGCCTACAGTGGCACCTGAAATTCCCATCTGTGGTAGGCCTACCATTTTGTAAAACACCCCCAAAAAGATGGCAGGTCCGGACAGGACCAAAAAATTATGTCCAAAAGATGTCGTACCGTGCTTACTGGGGTGTAGCCTACCATGTCYCACCCCCAATGACATGAATGAATGTCCATCCATGTGGTGGGCCCACCGTTTGTAAAACAGGCCYTTGCATTGGCTTTATTGCTCCTGGTTATCAGGAGTTATCCTGAGCCTATTTGCYATGTGTTTACACAGCGGGAAATGCAGAAGTATTTTCTTTTTCGCTTTGATCAGCTTGTCAAAAATATACGGATATAAACTTGAAACCACTGATCATGACAATCGGGTAAAACTCCTGGACAACAGATGTGATTGTCCATTCCATATTGTCAGTTTTACTTTGACCTGTCCTGTTTTTAGGATATGTTATCTGTTAACATGTCAGCGCCTTTTTTTGTTGTTGATTGAGCGCCATTTAAGTTAGGCTATTTGATCAGAGAAACCTGCATGATATGTCCTAAAAAGTTTCCATCTCATTACATTGTCATACATTTTATCTCCAGCCTGTAGGCTACAGAAAAGGCCTCATACTCTTTATTCCATATCTGCTACATGGTTTATGTTTGTTTGTTTTTTGGGGGGMGGGGGGGGGGATGTTGGTCGAGTGCCGCAGCCATCCGTCTCTCCAACAGCACCCTGGAGAGGTGCGCTGGGAATGGACAAGATAAATATTTTGCGTCCCTGCCGTTGACAAAGTGGGCACTGCTTATCATAGCGCGGCATCAGCGCTCACCTAAAAAGCCCATATGCCACTGGTTGAGAGAAATTGTCATTGTTTTTGGGCAGAATTATGTGAGGCTTTATGTGTTGTTGTTGGAGGTGCGTGTTGGCCAGTTAAGCTTAGAAAATGCCGCCCTTGTCAATCTGCCGCTATAGGCGGCCATCTAATGAGCGGGCCTGCTCTGCGTTACATTTTATATCCAGCTAGATTTGTCCTTAAAGACTTTCACTGGATGGAACCAATCTGTTCCTTCATATTGTGTCACATTCAAAACTAAGTGGTGAAAAGCTTATGCTCATCAGTTATGGCCATTTTAAGATAAACATATTGAAGGATTTGTGTTTGACACATTTCAATTGTTAAATTATTTAGCTATTGGCAGTTTGTCTGAAGGCTATATTAGGAATGCTGTTGCCCTTAATGTGGAAGGGTTGGCACGTGCTTCAGCACAGGGACATGCTTTGGCATGCTGCGCGCATACACACGGACACCCACATGGCTGTTGGCCTACGGACGGTTGGCACATAAGTCACAGCACAGAGGCATGCTCTGGCATCTTGCAAATGGCATGTGTTGTGGTAATAACACATTTGTCAGTCAGTAAATGGGGAAGACCCACCTATACAAAGAAAGCTCATAGTCAAATCAAATTTTATTGGTCACARACAGATGTTATTGCGGGTGTAGCGAAATGCTTGTGTTACTAGCTCCAGCACTGCAGTAGTATCTAACGATTCACAACAATATACACACATCTAAAAGTAAAATAATGGAATTAATGAATGTATAAATATTAAGACGAGCCCTGTCGGAGTATATACAGTTGAAGTCGGAAGTTTACATACACTTAGGTTGGAGTCATTAAAACTTGTTTTTCAACCACTCCACAAATTGCTTGTTAACAAACTATAGTTTTGGCAAGTCGGTTAGGACATCTACTTTGTGCATGACACAAGTCATTTTTTCCAACAATTGTTTACAGACATTATTTCCCCTATAATTCACTGTATCACAATTCCAGTGGGTCAGAAGTTTACATGCACTAAGTTTACTGTGCCTTTAAACAGCTTGGAAAATTCCAGAAAATGATGTCATGGCTTTAGAAGCTTCTGATAGGCTAATTGACATTTATGTCAATTGGAGGTGTTCCTGTGGATGTATTTCAATGCCTACCTTTAAACTCAGTGCCTCTGCTTGACATTATGGGAAAATCAAAAGAAATCAGCCAAGACCTCAAAATTGTAGACCTCCACAAGTCTGGTTCWTSCTTGGGAGCAATTTCCAAAKGRCTGAAGGTACCACGTTCATCTGTACAAACAATAGCACGCAAGTATAAACACCATGGGACCACGCAGCTGTCATACCGCTCAGGAAGGAGACGCGTTCTGAATCCTGGAGATGAACATACTTTGGTATGAAAAGTGCAAATTAATCTCAGAACAACAGCAAAGTACTGTGTAAGATGCTGGAGAAACAGGTACAAAAGTATCTATATCCACAGTAAAACGAGTTGACATAACCCGAAAGACAGCAAAGGGTTTTCCAAATGGACAATACCCCAAGCATACTTCAAAGCTGTGGCAAAATGGCTTAAGACAACAAAGTCAAGGTATTGGAGTGGTCATCATAAAGCCATGACCTCAATCCTACAAAATTGTGGGCGAACTGAAAAAGCGTGTGCGTGCAAGGAGCCTACAAACCTGACTCAGTTACACTGGCTCTGTCAGAAGGTTTGGCCAAAAATCACCCAACCTTATTGTGGAAGCTTGTGGAAGGCTACCTGAAACATTTGACCCAAGTTAAAACAATTTAAAGCAATGCTACCCCAAATAGTAATTGAGTGTATGTAAACTTCTGACAACTGGAATGTGATGAAAGAAATAAAATCTGAAATATATCAATCGTTCTCTCTACTATTATTCTGACATTTCACATTCTTAAAATAAAGTGGTGATCCTACCTGACCTAAAACAGGGAATTTTTACTAGGATTAAATGTCAGGAATTGTGAAAAGCTGAGTTTAAATGTATTTGGCTAAGGTGTATGTAAACTTCTGATTTTACTGTGTATATATATATATATATAATGCATGCAGTACCAGTCAAAAGTTTGGACTCATTCAAGGTTATTTAAAAAAATATATTTTTAAAACTATTTTCTGCATTGTAGAATAATAGTGAAGACATCAGAACTATGAAATAAACATATGGAATCATGTCGTAACCAAAAAAAGTGTTTAAAAAAAAATCAAAATACATTTTATATTCTTCAAAATAGCCACCCGTTGGATAGATGACAGCTTTGCACACTTTTGGCATTCTCTCAACCATGCTGAGTGCTTGTTGGCTGCTTTTCCTTCACTCTCCCAAACCATTTCAATTGGGTTGAGGTCGGGTGATTGTGGAGGCCAGGTCATCTGATGCAGCACTCCATCACTCTCCTTCTTGGTCAAATAGCCCTTACACAGCCTGGAGGTGTGTTGGGTCATTGTCCTGTTGAAAAACAAATGATAGTCCCACTAAGTGCAAACCACATGGGATGGTGTATCGCTGCAGAATGCTGTGGTCGCCATGATGGTTAAGTGTGCCTTGATTGCTAAATAAATTACAGACCGTGTCACCAGCAAAGCACCATCACACCTCCTCCTCCATGCTTCACGGTGGGAACCACACATGCAGAGATCATCCATCCATTCACCTACTCTGCGTCTCACAAAGACACGGTGGTCCGAACCATAAATCTCAAATTTGGACTCATCAGACCAAAGGACAGATTTCCACCGGTCTAATGTCCATTGCTTGTGTTTCTTGGCCCAAGCAAGTCTCTTCTTCTTATTGGTGTCRTTTAGMAGTGGTTTCTTTMCASCAWTWRGACCATGAAGGCCTGATTCACACAGTCTCCCCTGAACAGTTGATGTTGAGATGTCTGTTACTTGAACTCTGTGGAGGATTTGACAWCCCGACTACACGTACCTCTGGAGAATACAGGAATAATGTGAGATCAATAAAAGTAGTGGCAATCATGTTGGAGGTAAATTAAATAATCAAACCGTGTTTATGCTTTACATACCAAGTGTTGTCATCGATTCCTTGTAGAGACACCACACCGCTGCTTTTGTCACATGAGATGGCAGCAGCTTTCCACCAAAGTGTTTGTGTCCTGGTAATACTATTGCATTATTCTCTGRGTAGTTGAAGTTCACAACTTTCTGCAAGTCCTCATGCTTCAGGTGTAACCTGTGCTTGCTTGGGCCAGCTCTCTTTTTGATGGGAGGCAGTAGACCGTTCTCCTTGCATGACTGGTGGAGGAGAGTCAGGCGTGCTCTACTGATGCTGAAAGACATTCCAGACACACATTTTAGCATTATTATACAATTMATGGCCGTAATCACTGTCAGACACACCTGGCTAACTTGATGGGTCATGTAATCATGTAGCTACCTAGCTAAACAAGGAACCATAAACCTAATCCATAGAGTACTAGCAATAAAAACAGATTGTRGTAGCTAGCTAAAGTTAACCAAATAGGTCCAATGTTAGCTTTCTAACATTAGGCTATAACTAGCAATGCACATCGATTTATGAGWTAATATTSCTACACAGATCACACACTTAATGCTAATGTTAGCTAGTGAGCCAGTCACCTAACGTCAGATCGCTAGCTAGCTTAACAGTAAGCATTAACTTGCAATGAAAACAGCTTGGACAAATTAGAAACATATATCTGAAACTGTAGCTTAGACTCTTACCCGTAAACATGGATGAACGCTTCACGGCAGACTGTAACCCCTTTCATTAAATAAGACACGTCCTGTGTCATTTCCATTTTGTTTGTACAGCTTGCTTGGTCCGCGTTGTGTCAAGTCACTCTGGTTCACACTGACCGRGTGCAATGCCATGAGAATCATCAGATCTTTCTCCTCACAGATGCCATGGTTGCCCTTAGTTTGAAGATGTAATCCGGAGYCAGGTGTTTTATACAACAGCCTTCTGTGTTCTCTTTTCGACTCCCTCTGCATTTGCAATCAAATGCCAGAATTGTATTAATCTCCTTATCATACTCTGCTTCTGGCAGACATTCCCCTGATTTCAAAACTCTTGTCAACTTCTTCCGTGACAACAACACTGTTGATCGCCGTTTCCTCTCCATCACTGTCATCAGAAGACTCTACGTTTTCTTTCGGAGAGAGTCAGCATGCTACGATCGTCCTCCTGAAAGTAGTCCATCATAACTTTTTTRCCACTGACCTTTGTCGATAGCACCTGATAAATTCAGGGCACCTATGTTGCTAATGCTCTCGATAACACATTTGCAGTTCTCCATGGCTAACGTTATATCTTTTGAAAAAACTGCAGTAGAAAGGATTATCTACACCTACTGACCAGTTCAAAAAGACCACTCTCATACGCTCAAAGCAGACTGAGCGCCTGAGGCGCTGGGGTCAATGGGGGAGAGCTGGCAGTGGGAAACAATTCAGTGCGGTAATTCTTCCTCTCTGCTTTTCCTCAAACTCAGTTTCTTCCTCCTCCTATTCCTGTCCTCCAGCTTGCAGGCCTTTGTGTCCTCTCAAAATCTGAAATCCAATACTATCTCTTCCTCCTCCTTGCTTTTCCTTTCAATCTCCTGTTCCTCCTCCTCCTCCTGTCTTTTTTGCCGCTCCCTCTCCCTTTCTCGCTTAAATTCTTTCTCCTCCGCTAAAATCTGCCCCCTTCTCCTTCCTCTTCCTTTCTCTCTCCTCTCTCTTTCTTCTCTTCTCTCTTCTTCTCTTACTTCGTCCTCATTCTTCTCATGCTTCTTTCTCTTTCTCCTCCTTTTTCTCTCTCTCCCTCCTTTCGTTTCTCCCTCCTCCCTCCCTCTTTTCTCGCTATCACGCCTACCTCATCTGTATCTCTTCTATCGTCTCCCAAAATAACGGACTCGATCCCTTCTTTGGCTCTCTCATAACTCTAAAGCTCCTCCTCTTCACTACTTCTCCGTGCCACTCTCTCCTTCTGTTTTCCTTTTCTGCTTCAAAGCCGCATGATCCTACTGTTTCCCATCCTCCACCTCCCTCCTCCGCTCCCTCACTCCTCAACAAGCTCCTAACTTGTTACCTCACATCTCGTGTGAGCTCCTGAGGCCCTATGTCCCCCGAGCAGTGCACCAGATCGACTCTCTAGATGGCAGCACCAGCGATATTATGCCGCCCGGTGCAGGACGAACGGTGGTCCTACGCCCCCCAAAACATCCTAGCTTCTCCTCCGCACCTTCTCAAACCCATCTCCTTACCTCCATATCTGTCTCTGAGGAGCTGCCTATATCATCTCCTGTTTCGTGTGAGAGTGGAGGAGATGAAGTCATATATACCATAAAATGACAAGAAAGATAGCCTTCTGAAAAACACTTCCAACGTAGCCCTGCTCCATTTTACACAAGTTTTCAAGTGTTTGCAACATCTAAAAAAACATATGTGAGAAGCTGGCCCCCCTGCTGTTGAGCAACTCTTGCTTTGAAGCTTCTCTTCTCGCCTCTCTTCTTACTTCTTGCGATCTCCTCCAGTGCCTTTGGTCTACGTGCTACCACGTACAGAAAATGTACTTCTTTCAATGTTCTCCACTCCATAAGTTATCGAAAACATAAGAAACGGGAAATGGCGAAAGGGATATATTGAAAACTAATCTCACCCTATTTTCACCTATCTTACTCTACTTGTCTCTCAGCTCCTCGTTCAATAGGTGCTCTCTGTCTGCCTGTTTCCTCCAACTCCTCTGTTTCTCTCTGCTCATACGTCCTCTTTCCGCTCCCACCTCCGTAATTCCACACAATTCATCCTCTATCCTTGCCTCACTTCTCAACTTCCCCGCTCCCAAGTTGTCCCCAGATTCCAAAACTGGAGTTTGCTTCCCAGAACCCCCTTACAATACATCAAACATTCAAAAAAATTCAAATCCGTGTTCAAAGCCCAGAAGACACAGGCTCGAACCCCAGCATCCCATTAGTTTAGATTGTAATAACCACCTATTTTTCCTTTTCTATATTAGGTCGCCTACGAGAACTAAATTTAAGGCAAAGGTGAAAACATACTGCAGTGGGCAATACTATTATCAACACACGCACACAAAAGAAATTCTAACACATACCCTCACATGTTGTGTAGGACCACTCTTCCCGATCGTATATGTGCCACTTAGGTACAGTGTGAGGGCGCAGCTCTCGGTTCATCAAGGATGTTATAGATGTTCGCACCTTGTTCTGATCTCCCGCCAGTGACAGAACGTGAATGACCTAAACTCCGCTTCCATAGCTCTTTGAAGTCGCCTAGACCGATCCTGACATACGACGAACAGGTATAATTCCAATTCATCATAAGAATCCCTAGCTCCACAACATCCTTTACACTATACACTGTCTCCAAAGTAATTTCCTCAACTCACTTGCCTAACCATGACGTCCCTTGAGGGCTCTCCCTGCGTGCGATCTGCTGCACAATCATAACGATAAGAACCCAATCCCATTAAAGAATTAACTTGCACCAAATCCACCGACCTTTAATCATTCATCTGAGGGATATATCCGCTCACCCAGCGTTACCTGACTCTTCCTATCTAGAATATAGACTAATCTCATTGACGAATCTATTTATACCGCAACAAAGAGGCCATCAGATGCTCTTAGATCTAGTATCTTACATAAAGACCAACAACCCAATGAAACTCTTGTGTCGTAATGCGTCACATCCATGTCGTAAGCTACGGCTATGACTCCCGTTCTGAGCTGCAGAACTATCCAATGACCGAGACACAACTGATCTACAAGTTGTCCTAATGCTCCAAACAGTATATTCGGTAGCCCTATCCATCACCACCGATATTCTCCGAACGGTTGCCATTGATGCGTAACAAACTTTGCAGAGGGATGGAATGTCCATCTGGAAAAGTTCTCCATCCTCACACAGAGTAAATATACTCTGACCACCCCTCACGTATTCAACTGCCTACATCTCCCACCCATCAAAGGAATGAGCTTTAAACTGACTAACTGCAATCCGTATTTCTCCTGATGGTCTTCCAAAACTCCTTGCACGCAACTGATCAGATACAGGCGCCTTCACCTTCTAATCCCATATTAAGGACATCTGGTGTGTGGGCCTGCAGCCAGCTCGTTATGAGTTGAATATCTTGAAGTAAGTCTTCAGAATCCTATCTGCTAATCGGCAACCTAATATAGCAATAAGTATAGCCGAATGTATGAGTAATTAAGCTCTACTGACAATCTAGTTCTGTACCGACCTTTAAGATCGAAAGTAATCTAGACCACTACAACAAACTATATGTTTTTCATAAGAGATACTCCTCATCCCAAACTCTAAACCTCTCCTACGACACGTAGATCCAAAATGTCTCGACATCTACGACAATCTTCGATATCCCCAGTGCAGGACTAATCTTATGGATGTAGTAACTTTGACTCAAACTTATCTATTCTAATCGAGTCGCTAGTCGCATCTATCATACAGAGCCAGGAGTGGCTGAGCTCTATTAACACACTTACAATTATCAAAAAATTGCTCACAAAATTCAAATACTATCAAACCATGGAGGAGTTGTATCTCTATAAATCCCAGTTACTCGAGTTGTCTTACAAATGCGTCATGCCAAATGCGCGATGCAATTCAATGGAAAGCGTTACCTAAGACCAACAGTGAGGAACAGATGGCCACCGCGGGCCAGGTGTTTCTTTTCAAAACACTGCCAAATATCTGATGAATAATCCACCTGATAGAAAGTCATATGATTTAATAATTTGCATATACATTGTTTAATCAAAATTTTATTGACTACAAGAAATGTGTTCTGTTCTAATAAAAATTATATACAATAAGAAGTACCTTTACCATGTGTTGTTTGTCAGTGTTTCGACTTAACTTTTCCGAAATCCGAGTGTTTTGCGTAACCCAGGAAAAGTCGCTATATTTGAGCAAGTAGAAATTTCCGCTCATCCCGCTGTATCATTGAACATTTAAGGTGTCGCCTCTATAATGCACGTAAAACCTGATGTAGCACACCTAATAACGAATACCAAACATCCTATGTAGTGAGACAACTACATAAACCGTAGAGTAGCCATTTGCCTCATCGTACTATTTTCAAGGAACAACATACCAAATTTATCATAGCATGTTTCAATGTAATACTTCCATACCAGATCAGACACAAATCGGAATCAACAATTTAGATCCACCAATCTATCTTTGCTTCTTATCCTTCTTGCTTCTATGATAGCCATTACCGTCCAAAATCTAACAAATCTGAGAGTAGTTACTATAACTCTACTATATCGCACAAATCAATGAACAACATAAATTGCCTTCTCAATCTGTGCAAATTACGTGCGTCAGCCACCACATCCTAGCGTCAGCGACGACTATACACATCCATCTCTAAACAACGCCTACCAAACACCACCAAACATAACAAACGTCTCTATGCACGACCTCTCTACATCATGTCAGCACCACCAGTTGCATGAAAATGCTCACCGCTCGAAAACAACGTCCGCTCATCACACTATCAACAAACTTATACCAGCGTACATATAAGACTGCGCTAATAATCTGTTAAGAGCGATTTGAATTATATATCAATGTGACCCTAAATATCATGCAACAAGTCTAACCCCCTATGGCCAAGAAATGTTGCTACCCCTCCTTGTAGATTGAAACAAATGCCTTGTAGCACCTTCATGTGGCGCTTCCAAAAGTGCTGATCACCAGCTTCATTCACAACCTGAACCTCACTACTCATCCTTCCGTATAATACAACTATATATCTTGGTAAATTACAAAGCCACTGTTGGTTTAGCCCAGAAAAAAGACAGGACCTTTTCCACTATCATGATGGCCTGACGGATGATATGACCATGGGGCTGCCTGACACGCCAAGAATGACTTCGACTTGGCTCACCCACAAGCATTCTTAATGT
>NW_019942688.1:344010-383089 GCF_002910315.2 Salvelinus sp. IW2-2015
TGTGTGTGTGTGTGTGTGTGTGTGTGTGTGTGTGTGTGTGTGTGTGTGTGTGTGTGAGAGACATTATGGACAGTATGTGGGTAGAATATTTAGTGTATCTGTATAAGACAGAGGATAGAAGGATAGAATAGTATACAGTGCCTTTGGAAAGTATTCAGAACCCTTGACTTTTTCCACATGTAGGTACGTCACAGCCTTATTCTAAAATGGATTAAATAAATACAAATCCTCAGCAATCTACACACAATACCCCATAATGTCAGAGTGAAAACAGGTTTTTAGAAAATTTTGCTAATTTATTAACATTTTGAAAACCAAAAGACCTTATGAAAATAAGTATTCAGACTCCGGTGCATCCTGTTTCCATTGATCATCCTTGATATGTTTCTACAACTTGATTGGTAAATTCAATTGATTGGGCATGATTTGGAAAGGCACACACCTGTCTATATAAGGGCACACAGTTGTCAGAGCAAAAACCAAGCCATGACGTCGAAGGAATTGTCCGTAGATCGTCGAGACAGGATTGTGTCGAGGCACAGATCTGGGGAAGGGTACTAAAACATTTTTTGCAGCATTGAAGGTCGCAAAAGGCACAGTGGCCTCCATCATTCCTATATGGAAGAAGTTTGGAACCACTAAGACACTCCCTAGAGCTGGTCGCAGGGCCAAACAGAGCAATCAAGGGAGAAGGGCCTTTGTCCGGGAGGTGACCAAGAACTCGATAGTTACTCTGACAGAGCTCCAGAGTTTCTCTGTGGAGATGGGAGAACCTTCCAGATGGACAACCATCTCTGCAGCATTCCACCAATCAGGACTTTATGGTAGATTGGCCAGACACWTGACAGGTAGCTTGGAGTTTGCCAAAAGGCACCTCAGACCATGAGAAACAAGAGTCTTTGGTCTTATGAAACCAAGATTGAACTCTTTGGCATGAATGCCAAGCATTATGTCTGGAGGAAATCTGGCACCATCCAGTGAAGAATGGTGGTGGCAGAATCATGCTGTGGGGATTTTTTTCAGCGGCAGGGACTAGGAGACTAGTTAGGATCGAGGCAAATATGGAGCAAAGTACAGAGATCTTTGATGAAAACCTGCTCCATAGCTCTCAGGACCTCAGACTAGGGCGAAGGTTCACCTTCCAACAGGACAGCGACCATAACATGCTGACCAGACCGCACGCGCGTGTTGATTTTGTCCACTCACACCAGACTCGATCAGGATACGCAGGTTGAAATATCAGAACAAACTCTGAACCAACTATATTAATTTGGGGACAGCTCAAAAAGCATTAAACATTTATGGTAATTTAGATASCTTYCTTGCTGTTGCTAGCTAATTTGTCCTGCGATATAAACATTTGGTGGTTCTTTTACCTGAAATGCACAAGGTTTCTACGCTGACAATTAATCCACAGATAAAAGGATAAACCGACTTTGTTTCTAGTCATCTCTCCTCCTTCAGGCTTCTTCTTCTTTTGACTTTATAAGGCGTTTGGCAACCAACTTTAAGGTGCATTACCACTACCAACTGGACAGGAGTGTGGACCTCAGTTCATCTTTCAATCACCCATGTGGGTATTTGCCCCTAAAAACCAATGAGGAGATGGGAGAGGTGGGACTTGCAGCTCATCAAGCGTCACAAATAGAACCAAGTTCTAATTTGGTGCCTGGCTACGCAGACGCTTGTTGATGCGCGCAAGCAGCGTGGGTGCAATGATTGATTGTGTACATTTATTTTGCGAGTGGTGTGGTCAGCATGTAAGCACACAGCCAAGACAACACAGGAGTGGCTTCGGGATAAGTCTCTGAATGTCCTTAATGGCTGTTTTTGCAATCTGACATAGCTTGAGAGGATCTGCAGAGAAGAATGGGAGAAACTCCCCAAATACAGGTGTGCCTGCTTGTAGTGTCATACCCAAGAAGACTTGAGGCTGTAATCGCTGCCGAAGGTGCTTCAACAAAGTACTGAGTAAAGGGTCTGAATGCTTATGTAATAATTCCGTTTTTTTATTTGTAATAAATTTAGAAAAATTKTAAACCTGTTTTTGCTTTGTCATTACGGGGTATTGTGTGTAGATTGAGGACATTTTTTGTAATCCATTTTAGAATAAGGCTGCAATCTAACAAAATGTGGAAAAATACAAGGGGTCTGAATACTTCCCGAAAGCATTGTGTGTGTGTGTATATAAAGCAATAGTTGAATAGTATGTCAGTGACTAGAATACAATATATACATATGAAATTAGTAAAACAGTATGTAAACATTATTAACCTTTCTTGGGTAGGGGGCAGTATTTTGACATACGGATGAAAAGCGTGCCCAAAGTAAACTGCATGTTACTCAGGCCCAAAAGCTAGGATATGCATATAATTGGTAGATTTGGATAGGAAACACTCTACCATTTCTAAAACTGTAAAAATTATGTCTGTGAGTACAACAGAACTGATATGGCAGGCGAAACCCCGAGGACGAACCATCCCAACAAAAAAAAGAAATCAGCCTACCCCTATTTTCAATGGCTATCACTTTTATTATAAGGCCAAGTCCTCCCAGATTGCAGTTCCTAGGGCTTCCACTAGATGTCAAGTCTTTTAGAAAGAGTTTCAGGCTAGTTTTGGGAAAAATTTGCCAGAATTTGTAGTTTTTCTAGGTGGCTCCCATTTTGGCTGTAGTGTTTCCAAGCGTGTGGAAGAGCGAGCGCGTTCTTTGGTATTTTTCTCTGGTAAAGACAATAACAATTCTCCGTCTTAAATTTGAWTGTTTATTTATGTATTAGGGTACCTAAGGTTTGAATATAAACGTTGTTTGACTTGTTTGGAAAAGTTTATTAGTAACGTTTGGGATTCATTTTGTATGCATTTTGATGGAGGGAAACTGGGTGGATTATTGACTGAAGCGCGCCAGCTAAACTGAGTTTTTATGGATATAAAGAAGGACATTATCGAACAAAAGGACCATTTGTGATGTAACTGGCACCTTTTGGAGTGCCAACAGAAGATCATCAAAGGTAAGGCATTTTTTATATCACTATTTCTGACTTTCGTGTTGCACCTGCCTGATTGAAATATGTTTTGTATGTGGGGTGCTGTCCTCAGATAATTGCATGGTTTGTTTTCGCCGTAAAGCCTTTTTTGAAATCTGACACAGCGGCTGGATTAACAAGAAGTTAAGCTTTCTTTTGATGTATTACACTTGTGATTTTATGAAAGTTYAATATTTATAATACTGTAGTTTGAATTTCGTGCTCTGCAATTTCACTGGATGTTGGCCAGGTGGGACGCTATCGCCTCTTTGATGCATCAGTAATGACCTCGCCTTCTGGATGGTAGCAGTGTGAACAGGTAGTGGCTCAGGCTGTTGATCTTTTTGGCCTTCCTGTGACATCGGGTGCTGTAGGTATCCTGGAGGGCAGACCGGGTGCCCCCGGTGATGCTTTGGGCAGACTGCACCACACTCTGGAGAGCCCTGCGGTTGTGGGCGGTGTAGTTGCCTTACCAGGCGGTGATACAGCCTGACAGGATGCTCTCAATGGTGCATCTGTTTGTGAGGACCTTCGGGAATTTCTTCAGCCTCCTGAAGTTGAAGAGGCGCTGTTGCGCCACCTTCACTAGTCTATCTGTGTGGGTGGACCATTTCAGATTGCCAGTGATGTGTACGCAGAGGACCTTGAKGTTTTCACCTTCTCCACTACAACAGGGCCCTCACCACCTCCCTGTAGGCTGTCTCGTTATTGTTGGTAATCAGACCAACTACTTTTGTGTCGCCTGCTATCTTGATAATTGAGTTGGAGGCGTGCATGGCCACTCAGTCATGGGTGAACAGGGAGTACAGGAAGGGGCTGAGCATGCACCCTTGTGGGGCCCCTGTGTTGAGGATCAGTGTAGTGGTGTTGTTTCATACCTTCACCACTTGGGGYGTAGCCCCTCAGGAAGTCCAGGACCCAGTTGCACAGGGCGGGGMTCAGACCCAGGGCCCGAGCTTAATGATTAGCTTGGAGGGTACTATGGTGTTGAAGTCTGAGCTGTAGTCAATGAACAGCGTTCTTACATAGGTATTCCTCTTCTCCAGATGGGATAAGGCAGTGTGCATTGCGATGGCATTGGCATCGTCTGTGGATCTATTGGGTCGGTATGCAAATTGAGGGGTGTCGGGTAAGGTGGAGGTGATATGATCCTTAACTAGCCTCTCAAAGCACTACATTATGACAGACATGAGTGCAATGGAGCTATAGGTATTTAGTTCAGTTAGCTTTCTTGGGTACAGGAACAATGGTGGACATCTTGAAGCAAGTGGGGACAGCAGACTGGGATAGTGAGAGATTTAATATGTTTTTAAACACTCCAGCCAGCTGGTCTGCACATGCTCTGAGGTTGCGGCTAGGGATGCAGTCTGGGCCGGCAGCCTTGCGAGGGTTAACACGCTTACATGTCTTACTCGTGTCGACCACGGAGAATGAGAGCCCACAGTCRTCTGAAGCGGCCCACTTCGCTAGCACTGTGTTATCCTCAAAGCAGCCGAAGGTGTTTAGCTTGTCCGGGAGCAAGACGTCGGTGTCTGTGACGTGGCTGGTTTTCTATTTGTAGTCCGTGATTGCCTGTAGACCCTGCCACATACGTCTCGTGTCTGAGCCGTTGAATTGCGGCGACTCTTTCTCTGTACTGACGTTGGGTCAGACGAGCGTTGAATAGAACTTGGCACGGTATTTCCTGTTTGAGTTTTTGCCTATAGGAAGGGAGGAGCAGAATGCAGTTGTGATCTGATTTGCCGAAGGGAGGGCCTTGTAGCCATCCCGGAAAGGAGAGTAACAATGGTCAAGAGATTTTGAAGCACGAGTACTACAGGCAATGTGTTGATAGAATTTCGGTAGCGTTTTCCTCATTTGCTTTGTTAAAGTCCCCAGCTACAATAAATGCAGCCTCAGGATTAGAGGTAGACCGATTATGATTTTTCAACGCTGATACCGATTTTATTGGAGGACCAAAAAAAGCAGATACCGATTAATCGGCCGAAATATTTGTTTTTGAAAAAGTATTTATTTGTAATAATGACAATTACAACAATACTGAATGAACACTTTTTTATTTTAACTTAATATAATACATAAATCAAGTCTATTTAGTCTCAAATAAATAATGAAACATTTGGTTTAAATAATGCAAAAACAAAGTGTTGGAGAAGAAAGTAAAAGTGCAATATGTGCCATGTAAAAAAGCTAACGTTTAAGTTCCTTGCTCAGAACATGAGAACATATGAATGCTGGTGGTTCCTTTTAACATGAGTCTTCAATATTCCCAGTTCAGAAGTTTTAGGTTGTAGTTATTATAGGAATTATAAGGACTATTTCTCTCTATACGTTTGTATTTCATATACCTTTTGACTATTGGATGTTCTTATAGGCACTTTAGTATTGCCAGCCTAATCTTGGGAGTTGATAGGCTTGAAGTCATAAACAGAGCTGTGCTTCAAGCATTGCGAAGTGCTGCTGGCAAACGCAGGAAAGTGCTGTTTGAATGAATGCTATTGAGCCTGCTGCTGTCTACCACCGCTCTGTCAGACTGCTCTATCAAATATCACATCATAGACTTAATTATAATACAGAAATACAGGCCTTTGGTCATTACTATGGTCAAATCCGGAAACTATCATTTCGAAAACAAAACGTTTATTCTTTCTGTGAAATACGGAACCGTTACGTATTTTATTGAACGGGTGGCAACCCTAAGTCTAAATATTGCTGTTACATTGCACAACCTTCAATATTATGTCAGAAWTATGTAAAATTCGGGCCAATTAATTACGGTCTTTGTTAGGAAGAAATGGTCTTCATGCAATTCGCTACGAGCCAGGCGGCCCAAACTGCTGCATATACCCTGACTCTGCTTGCACTGAACGCAAGAGAAGTGACACAATTTCCCTAGTTAATATTGCCTGCTAACATACATTTCTTTGAACTAAATTTGCAGGGTTAAAAAAATATATACTTGTGTATTGYTTTTAAGAAAGGCATTGATGTTTATGGTTAGGTACATTGGTGCAACGATAGTGCTTTTTTCACGGATGCGCTTTTGTTAAATCATCACCCGTTTGGCGAAGTAGGCTGTGATTCGATGATAAAATAACCGGCACCACATTGATTATATGCAARGCAGGACAAGCTAGTTAAACTAGTAATATTATCAACCATGTGTAGTTAACTTGTGATTATGTTAAGATTGATTGTTTTTTATAAGATAAGTTTAATGCTAGCTAGCATCTTACCTTGGCTCCTTGCTGCGCTCTCGTAACAGGTGGTCAGCATGCCATGCAGTCTCCTCGTGGATTGCAATGTAATCAGCCATAATTGGCGTCCAAAAATGCCGATTATCGATTTATGAACGCTTGAAATCGGCCCTAATTAATCGGCCATGCAAAGTCCAGTGTAGTTAATTGCGGGCCGTCGGGGTATCGGCTTGAGGGGGAAGATGCGCGCCTGTGACTAACTGAAGACAATTCTAATACGGTCGGCATTTGATTGTMAGGTATTCTAGGTCGGGTGAACAAAAGGACTTGAGTTCCTGTACATCATRACTCCATGAGTAGTTAATCATGAAACATACACTTGCGCCTTTCTTCTTCCCGGAGAGTTCTTTATTCCTSTCTGCCTGATGTACTGAGAACCCAGCTGGCTGTATGGACGGYACAGTACATCCGGAGTCCCTGATGTCTCTCTGGAAGGAGATCCTCGCCCTGAGTTTGTCTACTTTATTGTCYAAGGACCAAACATTAGTGAGAAATGTATTCGGAAGTGGTGGATGGTTTGCATACCTACTGGACTAGAAGTCCACTCTGAATACCTCTTCTCCAACGGCGGTGTCTTGGAGCAGCCTCAGGGATTTCAATTACCTTGGGGGTACGAACCAAGGATCCAATTTGGGAAAGTRGTATTTCTGGTTATAATGCTGGCAACTATGTAATTACACCCCCKAAAAATTCWGGGCAAATAATGTAAGAAATGACACACAKAAAAAAAAAWATACTGCAAAGTTACTTAGGAGCTGGAAGTAGAGCTGCCATGTCTTTCGGTGCCATCTTAACAAGTTTATGCTGATCTTAGCTTCTTGTGTGTGTAAATTATGTAAAACATGAATATTTCAGAGGGATATATGAGGGCTGATTTGGTACAAACTGTACCAGGCTGTCATCAGTCCCACCACTACAACCAGCCCTGTAGCCTACACGCCACATTTAAATCTCACAGCTAAGAAATGTACAGTATGAGACTGATATTTCACTCCACAAGTGTGTTCGCCACACCAGCGATGAGCCAGCAAGCCTAGTTCGAGTAATAGGTAAATCAGTCGTTCCTCTCAGTTCCCCTCCAATTCCTGATTTTGTGCTTCTGACACAAAGATAAGGATATTGATGTGGATCACGTGGACATTTAAACGAGTTGTCTATACTGTAAACACTCAAATACTCTGTTTTGTTCAGTAACAACTGTTTATTTCCTGCCTTTTTAACCGTATTCTCYATTATGTCTGACAAAAAGGCCCTGTAGGATTGTTGGCAAAACAACCAATCCAAAAGAACCCCAGTGTATGACCAGTGTGGGGTGAGTCCAAAAGCTGTTTACTCTTTCTTAATTTTWTTTTTGAAGAAGAATTTGGATTTCGGCCAATGCATACTAATACTAAAGTGTGTCCTTCATTTGGGTAAGAATTGCTTTTCAAGCACTCCACAAATTTCTTGTTAACAAACTATAGTTTTYGCAAGTRGGTTAGGACATCTACTTTGTGCARGACACAAGTAATTTTTCCACCAATTGTTTACAGTTAGATTATTTCACTTATTCACTGTATCACAATTCCAGTGTGTCAGAAGTTTACATACACTAAGTTGACTGTGCCTTTTTAAGCAGCTTAGAAAATTCCAGAAAATGATGTCATGGCTTTAGAAGCTTCTGATAGGCTAATTGACATCATTTGAGTCAATTGGAGGTGTACCTGTGGATGTATTTCAAGGCCTACCTTCAAACTCAGTGCCTCMTTGCTTGACATCATGGGAAAATCTAAATAAATCAGCCAAGACCTCAGAAAAGAATTGTGCACCTCTGCAAGTCTGTTTCATCCTTGGGAGCAATTTCCAAACGCCTGAAGGTACCACGTTCATCTGTACAAACAATAGTATGCAAGTATAAACACCATGGGACCACGCAGCAGTCATATCGCTGAGGAAGGAGACACGTTCTGTCTCCTAGAGATGAATGTACTTTGGTGCGAAAAGTGCAACTCAATCCCAGAACAACAGCAAAGGACCTTGTGAAGATGCTGGAGGAAACAGGTACAAAAGTATCTATATCCACAGTAAAACGAGTCCTATATCGACAACCTGAAAGGCCGCTCAGCAAGGAAGAAGCCACTGCTCCAAAACCGCCATTAAAAAAGGCGGACTACAGTTTGCAACTGCACATGGGGACAAAGATCGTACTTTTTGGAGAAATGTCCTCTGGTCTGATGAAACAAAAATAGAACTGTTTGTCCATAATGACCATCGTATTGTTTGGAGGAAAAAGGGGGAAGCTTGCAAGCCTAAGAACACCATCCCAACCATGAAGCACGGGGATAGCAGCACCATGTTGTGGGGGTGCTTTGCTGCAGGAGGGACTGTTGCACTTCACAAAATAGATGGCATCATGAGGGAGGAAAATGGTGGATATATTGAAGCAACATCTCAAGACATCAGTCAGGAAGTTAAAGCTTGGTCGCAAATGGGTCTTCCAAGCATACTTCTAAAGTTGTGGCAAAATGGCTTAAGGACAAAAAGGCAAGGTATTGGAGTGGCCATCACAAGGCCCTGACCTCAATCCCATTGAAAATTTGTGGGCAGAACTGAAAATGTGTGTTGCGAGCAAGGAGGCCTACCAACCTGACTCAGTCACACCAGCTCTGGCAGGAAGAGCTGCAACATGTAGAACTGTTCATAAGGGAAGGTGATGATGGTGATGTCACTGACTGAGTGTGTTTGTAGGGACTGGGTTTTCTGGGTGCTAACCAAAAGACCCGTGAGGCTTTTCCTCTGGCTCCAYCAGTGTTGTGTGGGTAAAATCACTGGGGAAGCCAACCAGAGTAGAAAGCCATCTTACAACCTATGTGTTGTGWTATTTGCTTTGTGTTCTCTATAACCTGTTAGTTCATAGTTCATACGTGATATATAGGCCTAAAGCCGAGCAAAGTAAGAAGACACAGTGGCAGAACAAATTCAACCACACCTTTTTGTTTCATCACAAAACCGGAGAGCAACCTCTGTCCGGTGAAGTCCACAAAGCATATAGCATGTAACAAACAGTTATATAACCTACAGCATGGCCAAGCAAGTTAATGTTTCCGACCTTTTTGGACTACTACACAACTATTGATTCAATGTCAACATTTCAACATCTAATCACCTATGCTTAGTCTAATACAGTGACAAGTAAAAGATGCACTTCAGTAAAATCATGGAGGATAACACACAAAGTCTGGGACTTACMTCCATTGTGGTACTCTTACTTCCATTTTGGTCCTTTTAATTCCATTCAACGTAAGCTAAATATGCTGTCTGTCCGTGGTACTGATTTCTGTGTGCGTGCAAATAGAAAAAACATGTTGACTCACCCTACTTGTCGAGAAATGCCAATGCCATCCTCCTCTCATGTTGCTTGAACAGTCTGACTCACTTTTAGTTTTTGTTGTCCTYGGCTACCTGGCTAAAATGCTTGCTCGCTAGCCTAACTTCCTTCCATGGGCAACGATGTGCCAGGCCAGCTAGTTAACATTAGCCTACTACATCTAGCTACATGTTGAACTTCCATCCTCTCAGGCCAGGYGCACAATGTGTGAATTTATGGTTGGATCAGAATCGCCATTATAATCATTGGCCAGTATGGAGTATTAAGTAAAACCTCAAGTCCAAATCCCTAACTCCATTCATGGCTAATTTAGGAAAGGGATGATTTTTAGCTAGCCACCGGAGGACAACAACACAACGAGATGCAACAATTCAAGTTTTTTCTGTCAATGATGTTTGGTTTTTTACTGTGATGTGATTGGTGTGAAGCCAAAACCAAACTGGCTTCCCTTGACAATTATTTTTTTGGTGTGCCAAGACCATTCACAGCTGAGCTCACTGTTTCGCTCAACGCTGATTGGCTATTATTTTATACATTTTTTTTAAATATTTTTTTTTAATCAAGGGAGGCCAACTGCTCACTGGCTTCCCTTGCATTCAATACTACCCCACATACAGACAGAGGGGCGTTGTTTCGTTCACTTGGCTGCTTTCTCTGGTGAGATATATTCAGCCTCTTGCGAATTGAAGGACATTTATAAAACACAGAGAGATGTATGATACATTCATTATTTTGTATATATTTTTGTTTTCTTGGTCAATTTTTGGGGGGAAGCTTGGTTTCCCTTGGCATCTATGAATACACACCACTGTCTGGCTCCCCTCAGCAGATGGCTATGCACAAGGACAACTTTAAAAATGTCCACTGAAAATTGTACAAAAACACATTTACAGGAAAAACTATGCAGATACAAAGTTTGGTAACAGAATAAAACAGATTTTTACTTTAATTCTGTTACCTAACTTTGCATCTGCAGGAAATGTTTTTTGAAATATATTCTTACTATCTGTGTAAATTGTTCAAAGTAGTCATTAAACTTTTAAATCAATGTTTTTTGTTTGGCTTCCATTTTAAAGTGAACACACACACACACACACACACTGAGAGGGTGTGTGTGTATTTATACTGTGTGTTCCCCTGTCTCCCAGGCCCTGCTATGTTGAGGTGTGTCAGCTATGACTGATGTGGAGGCGACGTATGAAGACTTCATCGCTTCGCGGCGGACCGGCCGACGGAACGCCGTACACGATATCCCACAATCCCCTGAGGCTCAGGGACCCAGCGACCTATCACAGGACCTGGCACAGCTCAACATCAACAAATCAGGTCAAAGCATTGGACACACACATATATTCACACCGGCACACACGTAGACATGCGCACGCACACACACACAGACTCAACAGCCCTTCTGCTCTCTCCTCTCTCAGGTGAAAGAGAGGATGCTGAAAAGAGCAAGACCCTGTCGGAGTCTTCATCCCAACCAGAAGAGGGAGGTAAAGAGTAGGGGAGCTAGCAGACGATCCAGAACTGGACCAAAACCGCTGCTATTTTTCCAAACTACTGATCTGTGAACTGTAGGCCTTCTACCTACTACCGGCCAGTAGAGCTTCCCAACCCGCTCTCAGAACTCTGCCCTGAGCCAATAACATGAGTTGTTGTACGTTACCTAGGCAGTCACAGCACACTGAGTCCTCTGTGCTGGTCCTCCTCCCAACAGTCTTAAAAAGCTTCCTTTCCTTGCCTCCTTTCCTTCTAAACAACAGAAGCTGAAATTAAAACGAGCCCATTCCGATTCTCCTCTTTCTCCCTGAAGTTTGTATAGGGGAAGGAACGAAACTCATGGGAAGCAACGGAGTTGGATTAATATGGTGTGGCTGATGAAAGCAATATGATAGTATCCTACCTAGTCCATTGACCCTTCAGTGGTCCTTCCTAAAGGAAAGGAAATGAGGAAAGGTAGCCAATTAAGGTGATTTGTACATGGCCGAAGAGGTTTCAACAGAGGAAGTGGAACTTCCCTAACCACCCTTGGGGATTCACTATGGTTACCATCCTTAACACAGGACTGTCGCTCAGAAACAATGAACAGTGGTTGGACACTGACTCCTGCTCTTTATTCTCTGCCCTGATGCTATTGGCCTGMGCCCCCTGTCAATCATGTGGACATCCTTACAGGAACAACAACCCCCTTTTACTCTCTAAATGATTGAACCTTCATTTAACCAGGATATATCCTGAGATTGAGAATCCATTTTACCAGAGACCTGGCAATGTAGGCTGTTGGAAACTAAAACATCATATATATATATATCGCCATGATCTGATAATTGGAGACACTGACGCTGAAACGTGGCCGTTAATTTCACTGCATTGTTTTGCTAGTCTCCAACAGGTTGTTTCTTATGTGGCCTACGCTGCTAACTGATGTCCCCTCCACAGTGTGTGGCTGATCAGTATGTGTGTGCTGTCCCATGGTCGTGTCCTGATGTCTCACTCACTGCACCAGGTATAATGAGTGATGTCTTTGTCTGTGTTCTATCAAACYAGTTATTCATCCATTTTCAGTAAAGGATGCTTAGAGGGATAGTTCAGCCCAAAATCAAAGTTGGTCAGATATTCTCTAATAATGAAACCGGGCCTAAATGCTACATAGTACAGCCCAATCCTAGTGGTACAGTCCGATCCTAGTGGTACAGTCCAATGCTGTTTATAATGAAAGCCTACTAGCTGTATGAACTCTACATTTAGTGTTTTCCATATATATTTGTGTATTTATTTATTTATTAACCTAACAAGAGCACTAGTTTTGATGGTGAGACTGACATGCTGGCTGCAGGCCATTTTGTTGATTTGTTTGTTTTGGATATACAAATAAAGACCATAATTGAGAACTGACTATGAATTGTTGAGAAGTGACTATGAATTGTTGAGAAGTGACTATGAATTGTTGAGAAGTGAAAATGAATTGTTGAGAAGTGACTATGAATTTGTTGAGAAGTGACTATGAATTGTTGAGAAGTGACTATGAATTGTTGAGAAGTGACTATGAATTGTTGAGAAGTGACTATGAATTGTTGAGAAGTGACTGGAGGGAGGTTATTCATGGACAGGGACTCCCTCTTGTGGACAAATTGGCTGTCATTCTGAAGATTCATATTTATTTCATGTGATTCATTTACATCTGTACCTAATTTTAAGGTCAACTGTGTTAGGTGAACTGAACACTCATTGTGTGGTGAAATTATTCCGTAAAAAAAAGAATATCAAAAGGAACACGTAACATCTGTCAAAACATAGTCTAGAAGCAGATGAGCTGGTTCTACTCTGGCCATGTTGTTTTGTTGTGAAAAACCTAGCGGATCAAATGTAACGTGTCAATCCTGTTACCCATAGATGGACAATCTAGAAATGTTTGAATAATTACTATTTCTGTGAAGGTTACTTTCAATTGCCCTTCCCTGTTGTACACAACAAACGTCCATCCCCCTGTCACAAGGGGATGGATATAACCCAGTCAACCCTGTGACTTTATTTGGCACTTTAATAGATGGGTTAGCTGACAACGTCCCCAAAACYATGTACGTGCTTCCATGGGGCAGAAGTCAGCCTGTTGTGTTTCTGGATGGCCATTGCTAGCAAGAATGAGGAGAAACTGCCATGTGAGTAATCGTAAGTGGCTTGTTTAAGCTCGATTCATCTTGTTAATGATACCATGTCTTGTTTTGATGGATTTCATGCTAATGCGAATATGGCTAAAATTCGCTAGCTTGCAAACCAACAACTAAGAATTTATTTGAGAGGCAAGTGCTCATAGTGCAAATGTATTTACGTTTTCAGGAAACATTCTAAGTCAACCCTGTCTGTTTCGCCCAGTAGTTTCCCAAGCCTTGGTTTTGTTGCTAAACAACCAATAACTCTTAATGAAAATGTGTTTAAGTTGAACGTCTCTTTATCACAATGTTAAAGTAAGTTAAAATCAAACGTGTTTTAATTATTATTATTTATTTTTTTACAAAGTTACACTACTCAAAAGGCACCCAATTGGTTGAATGAATGACCCATGTATGAATGGGGACTGTCCACACAAGGATGTGCATTTACAAATCCAAATCAGGAGAAATATGAAGTACAAAAGAAGGTCTGGTATTTTTAGAATGCAGCTTATTGGTTAAAGAGATTGGGGTTCTTTAACACCAGAACTGCTCACATCAGAAAGCTGAGTTCATTATAGCATGGTGGGGCGGCAGGTAGCCTAGTGGTTAGAGCGTTGGGCCAGTAATCAAAAGTTTGCTGGATCGAATCCCCGAGCTGACAAGGTAAAAATCTGTCATTCGGCCCCTGAACAAGGCAGTGTTCCCCGGTAGGCCGTCATTGTAAATATGCATTTGTTCTTAACTGACTTGCCTAGATATTTTTTTTAAATGGTGCTGCCCTCAAATAGGGAAGAGCAGGAACCCACTGAAGGTGCTGTGGCATCTTGACTCATGTCTTGGTGGAGACTCATGTAGACCACATCCCCTGCTTCAGCTCTAGAGACAAACAATTAGATATGTACACATCAACTTTGCCGGTATTGTGTTCCCTATTATAGGTAACATACAGGTCATTTTTGGTAAAGTTGTATACCAATCCATTGTGGACTGGCAGTGAATCTGAAGTAGTAGACTCCTCCCACTGGTGCTGTGAAGATACCTGCATCAGAGGAGAAGCAGGAAGAGATAGACAGTGTCTATGAGTCTGTCACTCAGACCAGTGTCTATGAGTCTGTCACTCATAGACAGTGTCTATGAGTCTGTCACTCATAGACAGTGTCTATGAGTCGTCAACTCAAGGACGAGTCTTGAGTGCACTCATAGACAGTGTCTATGAGTCTGTCACTCATAGACAGTGTCTATGAGTCTGTCATCATTAGACAGTGTCTATGAGTCTGTCACTCATAGACAGTGTCTATGAGTCTGTCACTCATAGACAGTGTCTATGAGTCTGTCACTCATAGACAGTGTTCATGATGCTGGACTGTAGCTGGATTCAGTGTTTGTTGATTAGTAACGTTAGTTGGGTTGTGATTATTCTGCTGTAGGTCAGTGTGATTAGTGTATTGATGGGTCAGTCGAACCAACCGAGAAGGCCATTGTGTCTGTAAACACAGAAAAACACAAGACGGCATATTAATGCTGTGCATTTAGAAAGTTACATTAGCAGTGTTCATAAAACCAATTTTACTAGTTCCCCACTGGGCAAACACTGGTAGAATCAACGTTGTTTCCACGTCATTTCAACSCCAAAAATCAACGTGATGACGGTGAATCAACGTGGAAAACGGAATGGAATTTGAAAAAGGTAATCATGTTGAAGTCATGTTTAGTTGAAAACTCAACCAAATGTCAATTAAAACTAGACGTTGAACTGACGTCTGTGCCCAGTTGGTCATGTCTGTGTTACCTGCAGTTTCTCTCTTCAGAACCTCCACCTCCTTCTCACTGGCACTCAATCTGACCTCCAACACAGTAGTTACAGAAAGCTATAGATTAAACTGAACCTTAAGCTTAGGATAATGTTTCTTGGAGACATTACCTGTTTCCCCTGTCTCACCAGCTGTCACTCTACCATCCAGGGCTGAAATCACAGGAAGAGATTCACAGCCTTAACAACCCCAAATAAAACTCAAATATGGGTTCCAACAGAATGAAAACATTATCTATCTGATTACTTTATTGCCTGTGTTACCTGTCTGATTGGTTTATTACCTGTTACCTCTCTCCAGCTCCTCCACCTTGTTTCTATGGAGCTGCAGCAACCTMCATTGTGAAATGACAACTCTTCAGAAAGGATGTCATTTTTATGAGTCCCAGTGAAAGTTCTGGAATAATGCCAAGGACATTATTTTGCACCCTACTCCCCTTATGCCTCCAGCTAGCAGACAGTGCAGGAGTTACCCCTGGTTACAACTGATTGGATAAGACCTAGCAGTGTGCTATACTCTCAACCTTTATCAGCATGCAGCTGTTATAGTTACTGTTGTTTAATGCTAGCATCTGAATGTAAATAGGAAGTCAATGACCGACCGACATTAAGCCTTTGTAATGCCTTAAGGTTGTGAGAAGTAGATTTGCACATSGAGGAAGCCCTAACTTCCTGACTCTTCGTTTTAGCTCAACACAGAACAACTAGAGGGTGATCACACAGTAAATACTGTTCTCTCTTTCCAGCTCCTTCACCTCACTCTCACTGGCTGTGTTTTAAAATATAGAATATAGCTAAGAATATATTGTTCTGGTGTTAACATAACATGCGTTCTGTCTCCACCTTGTTCTTCTGGAGCTGCAGTTCAGTGACAGCCAGCTCTACTCACTGTTCCACCACCATGTCTCTCGGCTTCTTCAGCTCTGTCCAGATGTCAGSGGTGGTGGTCTCCTCCACTGTGACCCTATTGAGTGATGTCATTCTCTCGGACCCCTCCACTCTCTCCCTGAGCCCATGCCCCAGACAGACAGAACAGCAACACCGGCACAGTTTCAGCACCCCTCATTCTGAAATGGAACCTCTTCAGAAATGARGTAGCCGATGAGGCTCAGTCCCTTCTCTACAGTATATACTGTACACTCAGAGCGTAGTGAGCTTGAAATCTTGGTGKCCAAGAGTCTTCTGTTCTTTCGACCAATCGACTGATCGAAATTTTAAAACATGTTTTTAAAAATAAAAACAATTATATGTTGGCTACTGAGCTTGTCTGATGCTTTAAGCACACTGTGATTTTAAATWATGAAGARACAAATGACTCGAGGGAGGCAGAGATCAAGATAGCCTAACCAGAAGAAAATAAACTCTTCCCGAACCACCACCTTCTGATGGCCTTTGGAGATTCTGCCATTAAGCTCCCGAAGTTGCCAGTAATAGGCTCCACCAGGAGTTAGCAACCTTTTCCATTTGGAATGCCAATTTAAATGACCAGTTCTATCAATCTGCATGCCAGTTATGATTTTTAGATGCACATTTTCGTGGAACAGTTTCATGTGTTTTATAATAAAATCTACGTATCTCAAAATGATATCTAAACCAAAATGTAAATTGTACAAAATCTAAAAGTAACTTCCATTGCCAACTACTGTATGTAAAAAAAATATTTTAAAAAATGCCTACAGAAAGCCAACAAATAAAAACATTGTAGCCTGCAGGTAGAAAATATCCTTATTTAAAAATAAATCACGTTGTCTATGCATGGCTTGTCTGCAAGGAACTTAAAACGTATCAACTTTGTTCAGCCTGAAGGTTGCACTACTCAAACTTGCATGTTTCCTGCTCCAGTGCGCTCCGGATAGACACAGCTGTAGGCTATTTGTGCAAGGGATAAGAAGTAATCAGGTGGGCCTATTTTATGACCTACAGTTGAAGTCTGAAGTTTACATACACCTTAGCCAAATACATTTAAACTCAGTTTTTCACAATTTCTGATATTTAATCCCTTAGTAAAAATTCCCTGTCTTAGGTCAGTTAGGATCACCACTTATTTTAAGAATGTGAAATGTCTGAATAATTTAGAGAGAATGTGATTTATTTAGCTTTTATTTCTTTCATCACATTCCCAGTGGTCAGAAGTTTGCATGCCCTCAATTAGTATTGGTACATTGCCTTTAAATTGTTTAACTTGGGTCAAATGTTTCGGGTAGCCTTCCACAAATAAGTTGGGTGAATTTTGGCCATTCCTCCTGACAGCTGGTGTAACTGAGTCAGGTTTGTAGGCTCTTTGCTCCACACGCTTTTTTCAGTTCTGCCCACAATTTTATATAGGATTGAGGTCAGGGTTTTGTGATGGCCACTCCATACTTGACTTTGTTGTCCTTAAGCCATTTTGCCACATTTTGGAAGTATGCTTGGGGTCATTGTCCATTTGGAAGACATTTGCGACCAAGCTTTAACTTCCTGACTGATGTCTAGAGATGTTGCTTCAATATATCCACATCATTTTCCCTCCTCATGATGCCATCTATTTTGTGAAGTGCACCAGTCCTTCCTGCAGCAAAGCACCCCGCAACACGATGCTTGCACCGTTCACAAATCAGTGTAGAAGGTTTACCATACATAAGTTTTTGACTGTTATGTCACCCCTGACGGTGTAGTAGGGAGGTTTGACGTTGTTTTTTCTTGACTTGGTTGTCTAAGTCGTCCCTTTGTTCCTTTTCCAATTAGACAGTAACGATGGTATTATGGATCACGAGGACGTTGGTTTTGTGTATTGTTTTCGCAGGAGGTTGGAGAGGACATATTCTTATGGTTTTCAATTTAAGTATGATCTTTTGTCCCAATGTGCAGTTGCAAACTGTTATGTTTCTGTGCTTTCTTTTATATTTGGGAGTTTTTTTGGAGCAGTGTGCTTCATATTTTTCTCTGGGTCGGCTTTGGTCTGAGCGTGGCTTTTCACGGTGTGGTGTGCGATTAGGTTTATCAAGTTTCGAGATCAATTTACTGTGCGGTAGATCTAAGATATTTTCTGGAACTGGTTTTCTTCTCAGCACCTTTCGGAGACAGGTCTTTCTTGATAGCTGTGTGTTACTGGGATTGAATTCTGCATTTTCGCGAATCTTATGAAAGTAACGGGTTCATGGTTAGGCGTTCTAGGCGTTACGAGAAATGGCGTTGTCTTATATTTGGCTCTAGAGGCGAGTTCTTGAGTTGAGCTTGTTTGGTGGTTATGTCTGCACTTATGGTTGTTCTAGGTACACTTTGCATACTGTGTTGGTTTTTGTACAGATACTGTAGGGCGTCTTTTTAGGCGTTTGTTTAAAATTGCTCCCAAGGATGATATTCGTCAGATCTTGTGTGATGGTCTACGCGCTTTATTCTGTTTTCTTAGGTCGTTGTGATGATTTGGTCTCTTTAAGGTTGTTACCGGCTATGATTTGTGTCAAGCAAAGAGGCCAGTGAGGAATTTGGTGAATTTGGTATTTGATTTGTTCGGTTCTTGAAGTATTAATTTTTAACACAGAGATAAAAGGTAATGGTATTAAAATGTCCAAATATGACATCAATTAGCTTCAGAGAGCTTCCTAGGAAGCCATGACATCATATTTCTGGAATTTTAGCTGTTTCATTTAAAACTAGTAACCGTAGGTTGATATGTGTATCTACTAACTGGAATTGTAATGAACAGTAATTGTTGTATAACGTGATATAATCTGTTGTAAACAAATTGTTTTGGATAAAAATTACTTGTGTCGATGCACAAAGTAGATTTGTCTATAGCCGACTTTGCCAAAAACTATATGTTGTTAACATAGAAAGTTTTGCATGCGTTGAATATACGATGTTTAGATCGGAACCCAACTAAGTTGTATGTAAACTTCTGATAAACTGATAGTATCAGAGCAATGTTAGTTCATTTTTGTTTCTTTTTTTTTCTTGGAGCTTTGGACTTGTTTAGCATAAAGTTGGGGTATGATAAATTTGTGGAGAGAGTTTTACCTGAGAAAGATTGGATGTGGTTTGTAAAAGGCGGTTGACGCATTGAGGGACTTTATTTATCATTTCTACCAAAGTAGTATGAGAAAATATTGATCACATATCTGTTTCTTGCTGTTTGAGGTGAAGAAAAAATTACTTTGAGAAGCTCCACAGCTCATTAGTGGCGAGTTAAGACAATCAGAAATACTATCAGATCCCCAAATGGGCACATTTATAAGCCTACATTTGCACACTGGCCAAGTAGCCTAGGCCTGCTTCAGTGCATAATCAGGTGCGCGTTCTTACTCAACATTGACAGGAGCGCTCCAAACAAAACACAATGAATAAATTGACAACTCGTACACGGAATGAAAAAAACTAAAACTTTTTTCTCACAAGTATAGACTAGATTGTGTGCTCTGAAAACAACTTGTCCACTCTGACAATGAGAACTGTAAAATACTACTAATAATGTATTGAATGCATTACAGAAATTACGTCAACCAAACAAACATTGTAGATTACAGCYGCGGTCAGTGCCGTTTAAGATGAAGACACATTGAACTGGGTGAATGGAATATGAATGAGAGTCATCCAATATGCTGTAATAGAAATAAGGCCATACTCATGAAAAAAATAATTAACATCGATAGGTTTAGGCTACTACATGATACTCTAATTTTCCCTGTACCCATCATGAGGTTGCTWCAACCTAGACGACGAATTGAAATTTTATAACGTAAGTGCACACAGGTCGAGAGACAAATTTGAGGCAGCAGACAGTGACACATGGACAGTGACATTCAATACCGCCTTGCACACTATTGACTGCATCTAGCTGATATAGGGTGTAATCATTGGTTTAAGGGAAAACATTTAAATGTCTTGGAATGGCCTAGTCAAAGCCCAGACCTCAATCCAATTGAGAATCTGTGGTATGACTTAAATATTGCTGTACACCAGTGGAACCCATCCAACTTGAAGGAGCTGGAGCAGTTTTGTCTTGAAGAATGGGCAAAAATCCCAMTGGCTAGATGTGCCAAGTTTATAGAGACATTCCCCAAGACTTGCAGCTGTCATTGCTGCAAAAGGTGGCTCTACAAAGTATTGACTTTGGGGGGGTGAATAGTTACGCACGCTCAAGTTGAATGTTTTTTATTCTTTCTTGTTTGTTTCTAAATAAAAAATATTTTGCATCTTCAAAGTGGTAGGCATGTTGTGTAAATCAAATGATACAARCCCCCCCKAAAAAAWWWTTTWAWTRCKYGMTMMWAAYSKAKKAAAWWYGYAAAAWMSCWAAGGGGTGAATACTTTCGCAAGCCGCTGTAGCATCCCTCTGTTTGAGAAGGGTGTTTCAGTTGGCTAATCTAGCTAYCTGCATTTGCTAGCTAAGTAAGTGAAACTCCGTTTTTAAAAAAAAAGACACTCTCTTGCTTCTCCTTCATTTTGGAAGAAATGTATTTGGTTAAAACGGTTCAACTATTTTCTCTCTTTCTCTCTCAACTACTCACCACATTTTATAAACTGCAGTGCCAGCTAGCTATAGCTTATGCATGTCAGTTCATGCTGCAAGAGCTCTGATAGACTGGAGGACGTCCTCCGGATGTTGTCATAATGACTGTGTAAGTCTATGGAAGGGGGTGAGAACCATGAACCTCCTAGGTTTTGTATTGAAGTCAATGTACCCAGAGGAGGACGGGAAGCTAGCTGTCCTCRGGCTACACCATGGTGCTACCCTACAGAGTGTTATTGAGGCTACTGTAGACCTTTGCAAAATAGTGTTTTAATCAATTGTTTGGTGATGTGATTATATTTAGTATAGTTTCATCTAAAAATAACTTTAATGTTTTACAATTTTAATTTTAATMAAATTCACTGAGCAGGATGGTCCTCCCCTTCCTCCTCTGAGGAGCCTCCACTGGTAGATTAGAAATTATGGGAATTAATGGTAAATGTACTACTGGTGTGCCATCAATCAAGACGTGCCATCATTATTTTGTTTGTTTTTTTGCAACTGCCCTACTAAAAAATTAGCGGTCAACCAACAGCCTACCGACCAAACAATCATCCAGTCGACTAAATGMGGTCAGCCCTAATTAGATGGAAATTGAACATGTTTCTGACAGAAAAAARGAAAAACATCAAGTGCCAAAGATTGTCATAGCAGGTTACTATCTGATGTTCTCTCAGACCGTGGGAGAAGTGAACCTGTGCCTTAGTTGAAGGTCTCTCCCTTCCTGCTCAGACTGTGTTGTTTGTGGTCAGCCAAAGTAAACACCTATACAACAGCTGTGGCTGGAGAGTCTGAATCCAGGATAAGATGTGCACATGAGATTACAATGATACATTAACATGAAGCAAAATATCTTTATTGATATCATTGGGTATTACATGACATTATACACAAACATCAAATCAGAAATAAAATATACTTGCATTTTTATAATGACAATTACACTTTGCAGTTAAGTAATGCCTGGTTTGATAATGTATACAATGAAGAGGTAATGTGTACAATGGATACACAAAATGAACAGATAATGTATGCAAAATGTACAGAATGTATACAAGGAAGAGATGATGTATCCAAGGAAGAGATGATGTATCCAAGGAAGAGATGATGTATCCAAGGAAGAGATGATGTATCCAAGGAAGAGATGATGTATACAAGGAAGAGATGATGTATACAATGTACTGCAAGAAAAAGGTACAAAACTAAGGTCTACTACAAATATGGCAACTGCAGATTCCACATTAAAACATTAAAACACCCCGTCAGCTTGAATGTGATCATGATAAATCAAGGACATGATAATCACCAGATAGGCTGCTATTCAGAAAGGACATGTGTGGAAATGACCTCAGAGCTGATGATCAATTCTATAAGCTATTACTTTTTAATAAGGTTAGTGGTGTAGTGAAATTGGATTTGTGTTTTTCTCCTTTCCGTTCACTCTACCATGGACGGCAGATGATAGACAACTGCACTGTAGATATTCTACATGTATTTCTGTAACCAGTTGAGCATGTCTGTCCTGGCCTCCTGGATGCAGGGCTGGTCTGTGGTGTTGATGTCCTCTCTCTTCCGGTGAACAAAGCCATGAGTCTGACCTGGGAAGACCTTCACATGGTAGTCTACACCTGTACACTTCTCCTGCAGGTTCTTCTCCAGGACACTCACCTGGAAGGAAACAACAGGGAATMAATGAAATGGTGATAGGATGGTTGAAACACAACTCAAAGCATTTGATTGGATGACACTAAATTGTGGTATAAGGCCAGTAACTGACAGAGATGCTGATGATGACGGTTCATTTCACTCAAGAGATCACTCTGGTTTGCAATAAATGGTGCTCAATATAGTTTTCAATATATTTATGATCTACATTGACTTTTTTTCTTTAACAAATGTAGTACTGTGTAGTATTTAATAATACCAGACCTGGTCCAGTGGGATGACATCATCCTTCTCTCCGAAGATAAACAGTGTTGGGCTCTTGAGTTCATACCTGTCCTCCCTCTCTCTGATGATTCCTGCAGACATGCAGTCACATCCAAACAGAATAGCATTAGCATTACTAGGCAAGCACAATGGTTGCGTTCCAGACCGACTGCATTGCAGCTGCTGCACTGCATCAACCAATGGTTGCGTTCCAGACCGACTGCATTGCAGCTGTTGCACTGCATCAACCAATGGTTGTGTTCCAGACCGACTGCATTGCAGCTGTTGCACTGCATCAACCAATGGTTGTGTTTCATATTATCGAATGTGCAGTCGGGAATCAGGCTGCTAAATCATWTTTTTTTWAACATTTTTGTCCTTTAGCAGATACTCTTATCCAGAGTGACTTWSAGTAGTGAGTAGTGCATACATTTTCATACCTTTTTCGCACTGRGGTACAAGCGCCATGCTCTGCCAARCCAGCTACACGGGACCATATGATGTGGTTAGCTAGACCTTACGAGATCCCGCAGGCATCTGCAATGTAATCAGCCTAGATTGCGACCGTTGGTAGACACTACCTCATGGTTATTACTGTATTCTGATTGGACAGGCCTCTGACCCCTACCCTTACCATAGACAGATACCCCTGCCCTGACCTCAGGGTACTGCAGAGCCAGGTAGTGGGTGGCCACCCCCCCCCAGCAGAAGCCCACTGCCCCAATACGCTGTGCCCCACACTGGCTCTTCAGAAACCTCAGTACTGCGTCCACCTCCCTGGACGGACAGACAGACAGCAGGGGGAGAGGGGAGGAAGGGGTTGGGTTACTAGGGGAGCACAGGGCAGACACATTTCAGTTGTAAGTTAACAGAGGGATAAAGTTATTTTCTAATAAAGTTATATTCTATTGACAGAATATAAGACTAACGAGTCTGGCTTCGTGATGGTACCCTCTGCTGGCCAACAGTGGATGTGTGCTGATAGAGATGAATACTGTATACAGATGTGAGATTATGGAGTGACGACTGGCTCTCTGAGACTACTTTCTGGCCAATGGAGTGGAGTCTGGCTTTCTGCGACAACTCTCTGGCATAATGGAGTGGAGTCTGGCTCTCTGAGACTACTCTTTGGCCAATGGAGTGGAGTCTGGCTTTCTGAGACTACTCTCTGGCCAATGGGAATGTTTGCATTACTTGTTGATATTGGTGGGCTTCTTGTCCTCCAGCCACTGCTGAAAGGTAGACCAATCATGTGATGGACTCCATGGCTCCTTTCCAACGTAGAAGTCAGGGCACACTGCACTGGGGGGAGATAGACAGCCAGCATGACAATACTGGTAATACTTATACCTGGCATTTACTGGCGAATTACATGGTAAGTAACAACATTGTTAAGTATGCATTGTTACGTACATGTATCCATTGGAGGCCAGCATGTCAGCCATGTATCTGGTGTTGGGTAGCTTCCAGCCATAGATGTCCTGGATGATGATGACAGCCTTGTCTGAATCAGAGGGAGGCTTGACCAGGTAGGCCTTGATGTGTTCTATCTGGACCTCCTGGCCAACACCTCCGTACTCCATCATGTATCCCATGTCACATGGACACGGCTTCGCCTCATTGGCCATCTGGAAAGAGATAACYTTGAGAATCGCACACATAACCATACAAACATGTATAGAGACACGCATACTGGTACACTGAAACACATGGATTTTATTKATCGATACAGGGATACGGAATCCTTTGACATAAGTGGGTAATTAAAGTGTTCCCACTCATTACGGAGTGCGTCATGCTGACTCTGCTCTAGAGGGCAACATTATAGCCTACAAGTCTCAGTTATTTCCACATACAATGGAAAGCCCATAAAATCGTCAGACTCCAGTCACCCAAGTCATAGACTGTTTTCTCTGCTACCGCACGGCAAGCGGTACCGGAGCGCCAAGTCTAGAACCAAAAGGCTCCTTAATTAACAGCTTCCACCTCCAAGCCATAGGAAAGCTGAACAACTAATCAAATGGCCACCGGACTATTTACATTGACCACCCCTCCATTTGTTTTGTAGACTGCTGCTACTCGCGGTTTATTATCTATGCATAGTCACTTCACCCCTACCTACATGTAGAAAGTACCTCAACTAACCTGTACACCTCAACTAACCTGCACACTGACTCTAAAAAAATTGTATATTTCCCCCTTCTCGTTAGAGTTAAGTTTTCTTCCGCAGTSGAAAAGTGAAAAGAATTATGGAATGGCTGACTGCAAGGAACGCCCTCTTCAATAGCGTGAGKGCCGTTCCCAGTCCGAAGTCCAAACCCACCAAAATGGATCATTTTATAATCTGCTTTTTGAGTGTAGAAAATGTAAACGTGTAACAATCATTCTATTCGCTTTAGTCGAATTTTAACTGGGACAATTTCGAACTGTACAAACCTACCGTCTCAAAAAGGCACTGCTGAGATTCGAACTCAGGATCTCCTGTTTACTAGACAGGCGCTTTAACCAACTAAGCCACAGCACCACTGATGCCATTTGCGTTAAAGATATTAACAATACTTGACCTGGCTTTGGTAATGTGAGCATTTGTTGTAAAGTCAGCTGCGTGCAGTTTCCAATTACATTCCGAGATTAATTGTAAATAACATAACGGGGTAAAGCGGTGGATCAGACATCAATTTAAAGAAATGGGATTCAGTCACAGATATATCGGTATGATGTAGTACCGGCTAAATACCGCAGGATGTCACTATCTACACGGGCCAGAAACCACAAAATGGTACCATGTGACGCAGATTCCGGATGCTGTGACCGCTGACGGAAAACGGCGCACACTGTCGCAAGGTGTCACTTGTGTCGGGTCAATTTCTTATTCGTCGCCTCCATCGTGTTGAATTTGCAAGGAAGAGGTCTGCTAGCGATCTCGGTTTGACAATCGCTACCGGTCCAACATACATYGTCCGAGCGTGTCACGAAACAGGAGGGATTCTGGTGTTCAAAGTGGACACCATTTTACGATAGTCAATGTATCTGACTTCAAGGATAGTCTGATCCAAATCGGCTAATAACAGTGCCATTCACGTTGTGGATGGGTGTGCGATAGCAAACTAACGTTACTGTATAACTCCAAAAGAGGGGCAGAGCCTCATCTATGAAGATGGACATTGCAGACGAAGGTAAATGTAATTTTACAGTCCACTAACGTTGGCTAGCTAAGTTAGCTTAGTGAAACTAGCTAGTTACTCTGTACGCAGTCTCCAAGGCAAAGGTGGTCTCTTAACTAACGTTATCTTTCCAACGTAAGTTTTTAGCACATTTTTCGTCCACTGACACCCACACAGTGACACCAGTTAGGGCCTGGCTAGAAGCAATCGATCATCGATGGGCTACAAGTAGCTAGCTAGCTAGACCGGTGCTAGTTAGTTATATAATCGAGCACATTTCCCCAGTACAGATATTGATGCGGCTGCTAGTACTGGCATGTTAGTTCGTTAAGCTAACTGGAGCTAACGTTATGTAGCTAACTACAGTAGCAAGGTAATCAATGAAACGTAGCTAACCCCATAGCAAGCTAGCTATTTATTAGCTGATGTCTGCGCTCATTGCTGATGTTGCCATGTATCTTGTCAGTGTGAGGCTAACTACAATATTGTTTGATTAAGCACTGGAACAATCCATTAGGTAGCTTCAAATCGATTGCTACTACAGAAGGCTGTACTTCCTATGTGTAGGCGGTGTGTGTGTCGTCTTGTCTGTCTCTCTGAACCAATGGACAAACATATTCTCTGTGTAGGGGATATATGTCGCGTGTGTCGTTCAGAGGGGACCCCAGACAAACCGTTGTACCACCCCTGTGTCTGCACTGGCAGCATCAAGTTCATCCACCAGGAATGGTGAGTGTCTCTCTCTCTCTCTCTCTCTCTCTGTCTGACTCAATCACTGTCAACTCCTGTCCCGATGAATGATTGACACGGCTTGGGAACGCGCAGTCATCAGGAACAATTACAAAGATTGTCATTGAATTGCGACCTCAAGATTGTTTTACCACTTAAGTGCACGTATTATCAGGAGTCAACTATATACTGGTTTGTTTTTTTAACCTATACTGTATTATATACGTTACTAGTATTTATAATGGAACTATGGCCTAGCCCCCCACACCAGCTCCCAGTACTAGCCATAGAGAAACCTACTCACTCCTCTGATATAATGGCCATAGGAGAATCACATTTGAGTCAGTAGGAGGAAGTAATGTTGATATATAGACACAGCATAGGGCCTCGCTATTGCCTAAGACTGTCCTGAGGCGATTATGTTGACGTGTGTCCCAAGTGATCATCCCACTTATGTCGATGCTATCGCAGCTGTTTTCTCTGCCATGTGGATCTAACAAAGGAAAAACAATAAAGGATAAAAAACAGTGAAAGTTTCTGATCTGTCATTTACTGTGCTTGTGATAAGAAGCAGTCGGAACACTATTGAACTACTATAATGTGGTTTACTTCAGGTGTGGTTACACAGTTACTACAGGTGTGGTTACACAGTTACTTCAGGCATGGTTACACATTTACTTCAGGCGTGGTTACACATTTGTGGTCTGCTGAGCCAGGTACAGAAGTGCATTGGAGCACTGTGTCATCATTCCATTTCTGGTACCGTCTGCTCTGGCATAATGTCAGTGATCTCCAGAGGGCCCTGTTGGTTCACACACGATTCATTCAAATGTACAGGAAGATAACCATGTAACCTCGGCCTAGTTAGTTACATGGAACTTGGGGCTCCCGAGTGGCCCAGTGGCCTAAGGCACTGCATCTTAGTGCTAAAGGCGTCARTACAGATCCTGGTTCGATTCCAGGCTGTATCATAACTGMCCATGATTGGGAGTCCCATAMGGCGGCGCACAATTGGCCAAGCGTCGTCTAGGTTTGGGTTTGGCKGGGGTAGGCCGTCATTGTAAATAAGAATTTGTTCTTAGCTGACTTGCCTATTTAAATAATAAAACAATATGTAACTTGGGTTGTCTTGGTYTTATTAACATATAGTCCTAACTGGSAGTAATAACACTATCATGAGGATTCAAATCAGTGTTTTAGGAACCTCTGTGTGGACCAGTTCTCATTCACCAGGTGTGTGTGAGACAGAAATATCTAATTCTTAATATATTGCAAACTAGGACCACATAATCACCAATGCTAGACAGCTCAGGGCTCCAGTAGCAAGCGTTGTACTGCATATTAAAGAAAGCATTACGAAGTGTTAAACTTCTGAATGAGTAGACTGCTGTGTGGTATGAAAGAGTCTTTTAGGGTGTTCAGTGTGGGTTGTTCTCTCACTATCGTTAGTTCCTCACCTAACATTCACCGCTCTTACCTGTGTTGTTATTGTTGTTGTTTACAGTTTGGTCCAGTGGRTGAAGCACAGCAGGAAGGAGTACTGTGAATTATGCAAGCACAGATTTGCTTTCACACCAAGTAAGTACCCGTCCGTGGCATTGACCTGTCAGTCTCAGAAATGTGCTGTGTTGCAAGAGGTTGACTTCAGACTGGGATGCTCTGTCATTGACTACACTCTTAGAAAAAAGGGTTCTACCTGGAACCCAAAATGGTTCTTTAAACGCAAAAGGTTTCTACCTGGAACCCAAACGGGTTCTTTAAACGCAAAAAGGGTTCTACCTGGAACCCAAAAGGGTTCTTCAAAACGTGTCAACCTTTATTTTTGCTCTGTTATTTATAAATGATTGTCTCATCCCTCTATCTGCTCTGCTCCAGTCTACTCCCCAGACATGCCCCCCCGGCTGCCCATCCAGGACATCTGTGCTGGCCTGCTGACCAGTGTGGGCACGGCCATACGATACTGGTTTCACTACACACTGGTGGCCTTCGCATGGCTGGGGGTGGTCCCCCTCACTGCATGTGAGTAGACTGATACACACACACACACACACACTAATGTGTCAACACTTTACTCTTAAGTACAGTACCCCTCACATAAGAACCTGTACGCTAGTGTCCATGGTTTTTAATAGGATCAGAAATGGGATTTTGGGATTTTCCCAGTTTTGTTAATCCTACTGGTGTGTTGGTTTGTGTGTCCACTGTCTACGCTATTAGGATAGGGTGGATTACAATACCAGCATTAAGCATACAGTTACTGCCCCTGCCTAAACACATTTGTCCTCAGTCCTAACCAWGATCTTCCTTCATGAAGGCCTACCTCTTTCTTCAGCATGTTCTCCCTTGGTGAGATGATGCCCATATCTCCTGTCTCTCTCTTCAGGTCGAATCTACAAGTGTCTGTTTACCGGCTCTGTGACCTCGCTCCTGACGCTGCCTTTGGACATGCTCTCCACGTGAGTCATGACGTCATATCCTCCTCCTTCGCCAATCAGACTACCTCCTCACCTCCTTCCTGTATCAGATCATGTCATTGTTTATTCAAGCTTACGTGTCGGCCGCTTGGCCTTGGTCAGAGCTTACAGATGTTATTMCTTTATTCCCAGTTTCCCACGCACATGCAACAAGATGTGTGAGTGCTTTTTTGTAGATCTTTGACATTTTCACATCCCCTCTCCCTGTAGAGATAACCTGCTGGCAGACTGTCTGCAGGGCTGTTTCGTGGTGACGTGTACACTGTGTGCGTTCATCAGTCTGGTGTGGCTCAGGGAGCAGATAGTCCATGGAGGTCCTCCCCTGTGGCTGGAGCACCACCAGCAGCCCCAGCCCAATGCAGCCGGACAACAGCCCAACGAGGTAACACACACACACACACGTTCATCACACACACACATACACACACATACACACATTTACAGCCCCTCCATCCACATTGCTCCCCTGCAGGCTGCCGGTCAAGGAGCAGCTGATGAACCCCCTGCCCCTGCCAACCCCCCAGCTCACGAGGCAGAGCCAGAGCCCCCGGACGGCCCCCCAGAACAGGGGGAGGAGCCAGAACTAGACAACGAGGAAGAGGAGGGGGCGGCTGCCGAAGATGTGGATGCCAACAACGGGGCTCAGGGTATGAGACTCGGGCCAGCACTCATCAGATGACTAACATATGGCAAAAGCAATACTAAAAGTTATATAGTTTGAGATCTGTCTCTCCCTCTTATTTCTCCTCTCTTACTATCTTTCTTTCTCTACATCTCTTTCTCTCTCTACATCTCTCCTTCTCTCTCTACATCTCTCTTTCTCTCTCTACCACTTATTTCTTCCTCACTATCTTTCTGTCTCTACATCTCTCTCTCTCCCTCTGTCTCTCTCTCTCTCTCTCCCTCTTTCTCCTTCTCCGTCTGTAGATGATATGAACTGGAATGCTCTAGAATGGGACAGAGCAGCAGAGGAGCTCACGTGGGAGAGGGTAAAACTGGTTTTGTTTCTCCAACACATCTGTCCTGAATCAAACACGTGACACCACACTGTCCATGATTATATCATCACCTCTTAATGTCTCTCTCTTTACCTCTCAGATGCTTGGACTCGATGGCTCCTTGGTGTTCTTAGTACGTATTTATTTACACACCTAGTATGGAGTAGTATTAACACACAGAATGGAGTAGTATTAACACACAGAGATGAGTAGTATTAACACACAGAATGGAAGTCAGTAGTATTAACACACACAGTAAATGGAGTAGTATTAACACACCATATGGAGTAGTTTACCCATTAATTACACACAGTATGGAGTAAGTATTAACACCAGTATGGAGTAGTTTAACACAAGTAGTGGAGTAGTATTAACACCTAGTATGTGAGTAGTATTAACACACAGAATGGGTATATTAACAGCACCAGATGGAGTAAGTAGTTAATAATCACAGTAGTATATACACCGAATGGATAGTATTAAACAACCAGTATGGAGTAGTATTAACCACCAGTAGAAGTGATTACCAAGATAGTAATTAAACAACAGAAATGGAGTAGTATTAACACACAGAATGGAGTAGGTTTAACACACAGAATGGAGTAGTATTAACACACAGTATGGAGTTAGTATTAACACACAGAATGGAGTAGTATTAACACACAGAATGGAGTAGTATTAACACACAGTATTTGCACGGCGTAGTATTTGCACGCCGAGTACGGCATAGTATTGCAATGAAGCGGTTGTCTGTTCTATAAGTAGTAGCACTAGGAAGTAGTGACGTTTTGCTTTGTGTCTCGTCTTCCAGGAGCATGTGTTRTGGGTTGTGTCTCTGAACACTCTCTTCATCCTGGTCTTCGGTGAGTACACAAATGAACACTAACTCCCCATAAAGTAGTACCCTTCTTAAAATGAACTAGCCAGGTATGGTGGTAGGGCTCAGTAGAAGGCTGTGAGGTTTGATGCAGCACTGTTCTCTTCCAGCGTTCTGTCCATACCACATTGGCCACTTCTCTGTCATGGGCCTTGGCTTTGAGGAATATGTAAGAACCAGTCTCTAATACACCACTCCTGACTCTGTGCAAAACATAATGTTATACAGTAATATTGTATTTACAAAGATGATTGCATTATTTAATCGATATAGTCAAGACTGTTTACTTTATGCYTTCAACAAAGTTGGCCTCACCAACAAAGCAAGTATGGTTGAATGCTCTTGTCTTGTCCTCTAGGTCCAAGCCTCCCAATTCGAGGGRCTGATCACAACCATCGTAGGGTACATCCTGCTGGCCATGACGCTCATCCTCTGTCACGTATCCTTRCGCCTACTGACCGGGATCCCTTCCTGTGACCATGCAGTGTTTCCATGGAGACCTTTCCACTGTTTTTGTGTTCAAAAGTGTGTGTTTGTCCTTAACTTGTGTCTCTCAGGGGTTCGCTGCTCTGGTCAGGTTCCAGCGGTCCCGCCGTCTACTAGGGGTCTGCTACATCGTTGTCAAGGTAACATTTCGGTTTTAAATCTAGGCTTTTCATATTACTGTAAACCCGAAGAACGACTTGACTATAAAATGAAATCTAATTGAATGACGGATGGTCAACTTTTTTTAAAGTTTAAAAATGTAAATCTCCCATTGACATCAATGCATGATTTTGGGAATTGCCTGAGTTTCCCCTGGGTCTTCATAGTCCCTGAGGTCATGTGTCTGTCCATGGTGTTTAACGTGGTTTGTGTTCCAGGTCTCACTGCTTGTTGTCGTGGAGATAGGAGTTTTCCCCCTCATCTGTGGCTGGTGGCTCGACATCTGCTCTTTAGTACGTACAGATGTTTATTTCTATCCCTCTTTCTCTCTCTCCCCCTCTTCTCTTCCGACCTTGCTCTCCATTTCCCCCCACCATACCCCTTTCTTTTCTTTAACCGTTCCCACCTCTTCTTCCATCCGTTCTGCAGGAGATGTTCGATGCGTCTCTGAAGGACAGAGAGCTGAGTTTTAAGTCTGCTCCAGGCACCACCATGTTCCTGCACTGGCTGGTGGGAATGGTCTACGTCTTCTATTTCGCATCCTTCATCCTCCTACTGAGAGAGGTAGGGGACAGGGATCACATTTAGGSTTAAGACACAAATGGCACCCTATTCCCTTTATAGTGCACTACTTTTAACCAGAGACCTATGGATCCTGGTCAAAAGTAGTGCACTATATAGGGAATAGGGTGCCATTTGGGATGTAGAGTTAATGTAGTGCACTCTGAGGTGTAATTTGGGACATGTTCTATAACCAGGTTTCCGTACAGCCAATTCATGCGGGTGAATTAACAGATGCATTAGAAAAGACGGGACCGAGTTGATGGAAACAGGAAATGTCGGTACAATTTCATAAATGTCGACAGACAATTTGTTTGTTCGATGTGGTGGGATCTTTTTGTGTCTGTCAAATTAATGATGTGAGAAATGGCGTTAACTGCTTTATTCGACAAATATTGATAAAATAACCATCATATTGAAATAGACATGGAGTCACGTGATAATACAATACATGGCCAAAATCATCTGTGTATTTGTCCATCGGTGTGTGTGTGTGTGTGTGTGTGTGTTCTTTAGCTAGTAGGTTAGTTGGTCTTTAAAGAAGGAAGGTATTTGCTGTTGAATTTTTTAAAAACGTTCCACTGAACAAAAATTTAAACGGAAGATGTAAAGTGAAAAACTCGTGTTCCAAGGATCAAGCAGTGCTCATGTTATTGTTTTCAGTTGAGTTTAATTCAACAATTGACAAGGAAAGTTATCTGCTCTGGATATACCGAGGGTAGGAACTTGATTATATTACATGTTAGTCTTTATATACCTGTATATACACCACAGAAGTATGTGGAAACCTTCAAAATGAGTGAATTCGGCCTGTTCAGCCAATCCGTTGCTGACAGGTGTGTAAAAATCGAGCGCACCAACCATGCAATCTCCATAGACCAAAATATTTGGCGAGTAGAATGGCCTTATCTGAACGAGCCTCATGAACTTCAACGTGGCACCGTGTACGGTGCTAGTAACATTTCTGCCCTTACTAAAGCTGCCCGGTAAAACCTGTAAGTTCTGTTATTGTGAAGTGGAAACATCTAGGAGCGAAACAACAGGCTCAGCCGCGAAGTGGGTAGGACACACAGCTGCACAGAACGGGAACGCCGAGTGCTGAATGTAAGATCAATCTGTCCTCGCTATGCAACAACTCACTACCGAGTTCCAAACTGCCCTCTGGCAAGCAACGATAGCACAAGAACACGTTGCGTCGGGAGCCTTCATGGAAATGGGGTTTCCATGGGCCAAACAGCTTGCACACAAGCCTATGATCCCCCATGCGCAATGCCAAGCGTCGGCTGGAGTGGTGTAAAGCTTGCCGCCATTGGACTCTGGAGCAGTGGAAACACGTTCTCTGGAGTGATGAATCACACTTCACCATCTGGCAGTCTGACGGCTGAATCTGGGTTTGGCAGATGCCAGGAGAATTCTACCTTCCCGAATGCATAGTGCCAACTGTAAAGTTAATGGTCTGGGGCTGTTTTTCATGGTTCGGGCCCCTTAGTTCCAGTGAGGGGAAATCTTAACGCTACAGCATACAATGACATTCTAGATGATTCTGTGCTTCCAACTTTATGGCAACAGTTTGGGGAAGGCCCTTTCCTGTTTCAGCATGACAATGCAACCGTGCACAAAGCAAGGTCCATACAGAAATGGTTTGTCGAGAGTGTGGAGGAACTTGACTGGCCTGCACAGAGCTCTGACCTCAACCCCATCGAACACCTTTGGGATGAATTGGAATGCCGACTACGAGCCAGGCCTAATCGCCCAACATCAGTGCCCGACCTCTCTAATGCTCTTGTGGCTGAATGGAAGCAAATCCCCGCAGCAATGTTCCAACATCTAATGTAAAGCCTTCCCAGAAGTGTGGAGGCTGTTGTAGCAGGAAAGGGGGGGACCAACTCCATATTAATGCCCATATTTTTGGAATGAGATGTTTGATGAAGTGTCCACATATTATTGACCATGTAGTGTATGTTGTGTGGTCCTCCCACTACGACTCGGGAAAGCATGCAGTTTATTCGTTTACAGGTAAAATGTTATGATGAACTTACCAATGRGGTGAAAGTGCACAGCGATGAGCAATGATGCTCCTTTACAATAAATACTGAGTGTCTTATTCTGGTGACGTGATGATTGATGCTTCACTAGCCTACCTGCACAGTATCTGTGAGCTGTTGGCTAGAGCGCACGTGCCACAAACCTTCGCTATTTAACGCAACAGTTTTGTGTGAAATGCGATGGAAACACATTAAACTTCAGGCTTTTATTCGGTACATGAAAATGTATGCAAAAAGTAACTCATGTGCAGTGCACTAGGTCATCACGCACTGCTTATTATCCGGAAAATGTGCATACTTTCTTTATGAGGGTTTTAGAATATTCACTTAAATCTGTTTTTTTATTTTCATAATTATTATTATTATTATTATTTATTTTTTTTGGGGGGGGGTTGGATCAGCTTAATCTTGCGGAAAGAATGTTGCTTCCAATGTAATTGTCTGCATCATTTCCAATCCCCCATATTTTTTGGGGTAAATATATATATCCATACACGCATGCATACATATACACATATATACATACACATACCTATATAGACATACATACTTTTTTAAAGAAATACCTTTATTATTATTCCCCGCACCCTACCACCGATCCCCCAATTGGAGTAAACTAATATATAAACACTCTGCTTTTACCTTTAATTTATACATCTTATACCCATCTTACAGACACATCCACATTTACAATAGTTCTCTCTTATTTGTTCTTAGTCCTTCCTCTATTTCTGTTGTCCATCCAATTTTATTTCCACTTGTAACTGTGCTATTTCACAAAAGCTCCGCACCTATACACATTTCACAGATCCCGTATGCCCTACATTTGTTTATCTTGTTATTAGTCCCACTTAAATCTGTTACCAATTGGATGGAAACGTAGCTATTGACTGGTTTGTTGTCGTGTACTGTTGATTAATTCCTGACTATAGTGTGGTGCTGTGTTGGATCAGGTGCTGAGGCCTGGGGTCCTGTGGTTTCTGAGAAACTTGAACGATCCAGACTTCAACCCCAGTCCAGGAGATGATCCACCTACCTATCTACAGACACCTCGCAGGTTCATCCTGTCTGTGGTACGTACATCTACAGACACCTCCGCAGGTTCATCCTGTCTGTGGTACGTACATCTACAGACTCCTCCGCAGGTTCATCCTGTTTGTGGTACATATAGTGCATTCGGAAAGTATTCAGACCCCTTGACTTTTTCCACATTTTGTTACGTTACAGCCTTATTCTAAAATGGATTAAATAAATAAAATTTTATCTACAGACAATACCCCATAATGACGAAGCAAAAACAGGTAGAGAACATTTAGTTCATATTATTATTTTTTCAACTACAATATCACATTTACATAAGTATTCAGACCCTTTACTCAGTACTTTGTTGAAGCACCTTTGGCAGCGATCACATCCTCGAGTCTTCTTGGGTATGACGCTACAAGCTTTGCACACCTGTATTTGGGGAGGTTCTCCCATTTTCCTCTGCAGATCCTCTCAAGCTCTGTTAGGTTGGATGGGGAGCATTGCTGTACAGTTATTTTCAGGTCTCTCCAGAGATGTTCAATCGGGTTCAAGTCCGGGCCCTGGCTGGGCAACTCAAGGACATTCAAAGTCTTGTCCTGAAGCCACTCCTGCGTTGTCTTGYCTGTGTGCTTWGMGTRGTTGTCCTGTTGGAAGGTYAACCTTCGCCCCAGTRTGAGRGCTCTGMASCAGGTTTTTAACAAGGATCTCRCTGTACTTTCCCTTGATCCTGAATAGTCTCCCAGTCTCTGCCTCTGAAAAACATCCCTACAGCATGATGCTGCCACCACCATGCATCTTGTTTCTCATTGTCTGAGAGTCCTTTTGGCGAACTCCAAGCGGCCTGTCATGTGCCTTTTACTGAGGAGTGACTTCCTTCCGTCTGGACACTTTTCCATAATTGGTGGAGTGCTGCAGAGATGGTTGTCCTTCTGGAAGATTCTCTCATCTCCACAGAGGAACTCTAGAGCTCTGTCAGCTTGACGATTGGATTCTTGGTCACCTCCCTGACCAAGACCCTTCTCCCCCGATTGCTCAGTTTGGCTGGGCGACCAGCTCTAGGAAGTGTCTTGGTGGTTCCAAACTTCTTCCATTAAATGAATGATGGAGGCCACTGAGTTCTTGGGGACCTTCAATGCTGCAGAAATGTTTTGGTACCCTTCCCCAGATCTGTGCCTCAACACAATCCTGTCTCGGAYCTCCACAAACAATTCCTTCGACCTCATGGCTTGGTTTTTGCTCTGACATGCATTGTCAACTGTGGGACATTATATAGACAGATGTATGCCTTTCCAAATCATGTCCAATCAATTACATTTACCACAGGCYGACTCCAAAAAAGTTGTAGAAACATCTCAAGGATGCTCAATGGAAACAGGATGCACCWGAGCTCACAATACTTACGTAAAATGTTTTTTAGTTTTTATACATTTGCAAAGATTTCTATTGGGTATTGTATGTAGATTGAGGATTTTTATTTTATTTAACCCATTTTTGAAAAATGCTGTAATGTAACAAAATGTGGGAAAAGTGAAGGGGTCCAAATCCACTGTACATCTCCAGACACCTCCGGCAGCAGGGTTTCCGTTGGCCGGTAATTGCCGACTTTTGGCCGAAAAGCCTATTCCATGATTGAAATACCAAGCAATCGCATGTAAAATAAAAATAATTAAAAAAAACAATGGCCAAGATTAGAGCTGCTATTTGTATTTCTGAACTGGTAATTAAAATGCACTTCCCATTCGCCATTCAAGTACAAAGGCAATTTAACAGGCTTCAGTGCGTCACACCACTTTACAATGAGCTGGAGGCCATATGCATTTTGAAAACGTACTTAGTTGTTTGAAACCTGAGCGTTTTACTACATATTATGAGGCATGTCTTACCTTGCTCAAAGTAGCTGAGCCAAAATCAATCCAAACGTGCAGGCAATTGAAACCAGTAGTCTGTTTCTCTCATGTTCTATTGATTTTCATTGTCCAGTAGCCAAAGGCACAATCCTAGTCATATTAGCAACCAATGCTAGTTGTTGCATCTTTAGATCTCCTCTTTGTACATTTCTAACCACTAGGCTACCTGCCGCCACATGAAACTGCTCAAAATGTGTTTTCCTCTAATTGCATTATGGAGCGAACATTCGTGCATAGCTTACTGCCTTGTGTGCATTGCCACGCTTATAATGTGAAGAAATAATAGCTTATCAACATTTTATGCTAAACGTTCTGATCTGTTGCATGAGCTTCTTTACGTTTTGGGGTGTGGCCTAGGACTACTGGTTGGATGAATTATGGATCTATCGTCCCACAACTGTCCCACAGTCTGTTTTGGACAGGTTATTTCTTTCTCGCACAGAACGAAAGGCTGACCAATATAATAGGTCAACTTTTCTACTATGGTGGATAGTAGATTGACATAGGCTAGTAATTTTGCTGTTCGTTACTTGTTGGATGAGGAAAAAGTAAATGTGGGCAGTTATTCTAACATATGCAGCATGTGGGTTTCAAGTTTGGGGAAGCGAAGTTTCACCATAAAAATGCACCTTTATAATAAACCATTTCATGCATCCTCCATTTGCAGACTTGTGTAAGATATTCTACTATTCATAATGTGATGAGTAGATTGGATAGTCATAATTTAGGCTAATAATATAACTCAATCACTGTGTGCAAAAATACAGCTGAATGCAGGGTGTAGTGACTTAGTGGGGCCGAGGCTACATATCTTCTTTTGTATAAGAAAATGTTGGTCTATTTAATAAACACATTTTATGCAATTCTGCTACACTTTATATGAKTGGAGACATTAGCKGAATATTTTTTAATATGACAAATGACAGAGAAGCCTACTCTGCTGACACTGAGAAACAGATCAATGAAGACAYCGTTGTCTGATCCATATATTAGGCCTACGAGAAGGAGAGACACAATATGACGTCCCATCTAACCTGGAGGAGGAAATGATTGTCGTAAAACAAACACAAGTGGCAGTGACCCAATGATAAGACAGTGAATATGCACAGTCACTGGGGTGATGGCCCATGTGCTCCGCTGGTGCCAATAGGATAGACTGCTTTTTGCTCAATTAAGTTGATCATTTTGATAACTAAAAGACAGATTGGAGTCTTCTCTTTAGAAAACAATTGGCTATTGCTGTAAACTGTTTTTCTGCAATTTTATTTTTAAATATTACGATATGCCTGGCTGGGTCTATCTGCTTTTCACTGACAGTCAAAACTCATCACACATCTTTTTGGTATTTACCACACGCTCTGCCTAATTTGCAGGCCCTTCCGACTGTGGGCTATGCGATTTAAAACAATCTACATATTATACAAGTTCATGATATTCTGTGGCCAAAACATGCTGTTTGGTGTAGTAGGCTATTTTTTTTTTTTTTTAATGTATAGACAGGAATAAGCTAATTGGGCTCTATAATTTTGGCAATTTAATGAAATGGACTTTAAGGAAAGCTTCCCCGAGCCTTATGGATACACCAACTATATATTCTAACATCTTCAAATTGCTCATCAGAATTCGGTAAGAATGACGCACGCCGTTGCATCCGACTGGCATGTTCTGTTAAGATGAATTACCATAAACTAAATGTGATTTCTGTCATTCTGAGAACCGTGGGTGGACGCCCTCATACGCAAACAATGCATACGGGTCCTGTAAATGTCTTAATTGTCCAGTAAATAAAAATGCTGCCTCCGCAGGTTCACCCTGTCTGTGGTCCGTCCATCTACAGACAGATTTGTTGGTAAAAAGTAGTCACATACAGCTATGGTTCTGCTTTGATTGTGTGCTGATCATTTAAAGGTGTATGATGTATGTCCTCTCCTAGGTGGTGTTTGGCTCTATCGTTCTCCTGATGTTGTGGCTGCCCATCAGGATGATCAAGCTCCTCCTCCCTGCCTTCCTGCCCTACAACGTCATGCTTTACAGGTACACTCCTTTCTCCCCTACAACGTCATGCTTTACAGGTACACTCCTTTCTCCCCTACAACGTCACGCTTTACAGGTACACTCCTT
>NW_019942689.1:0-22373 GCF_002910315.2 Salvelinus sp. IW2-2015
TCAGTGTGACCCAAAACCACTGACCCTTCACACAGCCAAACACCTCTTTCCCGCTCCTCCCCTCATCTGTAAACCAGTGTGATGAGTCTAGTGTGCATGCCGCAGGCAGCACACTGAGAGAGCGATGACTCAGTGTAGACCAACTCACAAACACACAGTGAAATGGAGGAGTCTGGTTTATGGAGTCTGCGTTTATGCAGGTTTATTGAAGGATGAGAGTGTTAGGTATGGAAGTGTGTTCTTACCTCTCACGTCAGGCATCATCTAGCGACGCAGAGGAGGTCAACCATGGAGGAATGTGTCCTTTAAACACTCATAAAAGCATAATGACAGGAGGGATTCTTAACTAAGCATCTTGATTGTGTGGCCTAATTCGCCGCTGAAAGCGACTACGAGCTTCGCGGATACAGTCCTCATAGCCTTTTGATTTTCAACCCTTGCTGGAGTTGCGAGTTTACAAAAACACCACCTTCTTTGTACTTTTTGCTTACTAGAGTTTTGAACCTACTCATTCGCAACGGTGATACAAATGGCGGCAATAATTGCATGATGGAAAAATTGTTTTGCAAATCTATTATTGCTGGTATCATTACTGCGCATTTGCCAACCGAGATTGGCTGAGTTATGCCCGCCGAATCCTGTAGCTGTTGCGTGTCTGAGGGAGGTTTACTCAGCCCTTTCTGCCTTATATTGTCTACTTGGTCACTATTTGTAAAGAGAAATCGCCTTTCTGAAATAATGACGCAAAACACCCATTAATGTCGCCGGCACTTTAGACCAATAATAAAACCTGCTATCAGAAATACCAAAGCGGCCCACCAGCGTCACTATTAATTAAATCTTAATTGCTTTTTAAACGCAGCCAGCCCTGCAAGAATCGCCTACGGTTCTCTGAATTCACTTTTCCTTATCTACAAAATTGCGACCCACACCACATTTTTTCCCCCTTCCTTTCCTAAGCGTGTATGCAAATGTGTTATGCCACCACTATCTATCCCTTTATCCCCTACCTGTTACCACCACACCAGTGGCGTAGCAAAATCCTTTTGGAGGGCTGCCAGCCGCAAACCCAGTCATCTGCAAGGCCAGCTTATTTGCTGTTGTCGAGGAGGGTATGGAGTAATGACTGAGCCACGGTCCTTATCACTGGTCCACACACTGCCATTCCTGCCCTGCTTCCCTCCCGCGCCAACCGCGCTTAATTGCCCCCCTTCCCATCCCCACCCACAGCATCGCTTCCTGATATCTCGCTTGTTGTTACACAAAATTCCTGGGAAGAGGCCCCTCTGCTCCATTAAAGTGCCACAGCAGACCCTAGCCTGGGACAGGATTACGGCTGATCTGCCAACCAGATAGCCTGGCCTGGGACAGAGATTTACGCGCCTCTGCACAGAGCCTGCCTGGGACCAGGATTTACGGCTCTGCCCACCAGAATGCCTGCCTGCGACAGGATTTACGGCTCTAGGCCACAGATGACTCTGCACTTGGGACAGGATTACTAGCTCATGCCACAGCAGCCTGCCTGGGACATGATGTACGCTGCTCATGCCACAGCAAAGCCTTGCCTGGGAGCAGCGGATGTACTGCTCTGCCACCAGCCACAGCATGACGGTTGCGAACTGCGAAGACTGGGAAATCAGGAATCAGAAATCCCCCCCCCCCCCCCCCCCCTCTCCATGGTGGTGTTATCCCAATCCCTCCCTGTTTTTGGGACTGACGGGGTACGTGAGCGCTTTTAATCTGCCTGGCCTTGTTTATGAAGCATTAGAAAGCAGGGCTGTGTTAAGTATGCTGTATGCTTCAATGGAAGGGAGTGGCTCACCTATCCTCTAGCCTGGCGCGATGTTTCAGGAACAGACCCCACGCTTCCCCAGGCACTCGGAAAGACAGCAGAGGGCAGAACATGAAATACAGCAGACCAGAAGGCAAGCTGTGTGGTGCTTCCTAAAAACCATGCCCCGCCGAGCCAGACAGACCAGTTATCCAGTCTGGCCCCGGCTCACGTAATAACGTGAATGCGCCTTTCATAGCCATGTTTCCATATTTAAAAACATTGCACAGTGCCGCCGGACGGCACATGGCCTGTCTAAGGCCTCGCTGACTGTTGGCATCTCCTCTCAACAGGGCCTTTTGTCTGGTTCAAAAAACCACACACACACCACACCACACACACACCCATCACACACACCCACACATACCACAACACACACACACACCACACACACACACACACACAACACACACACACACACACACACACACACACACACACACACACCACACACACACCACACACACAACACTGGAGCCTAAAAGGCAGTGATGGACAAGTTCATGTTTACCATCACCGCTCTCCTAAGCTGGAGTGGACAGTCATGTTTACATAGGCTCTCTAAGGACAGTCACAATGGGCTCCTCCCTTGTTTAGGGAGTCTGTGAAAGCCCCCTTTGTGTTAGTCAATAAACAGCTGATGAATATCTAATGACTACAAAGTATGGTTCTGTGTATCTATAATGACTTTGAGTTTGTGCATCCCAGTGGAATGGTGGATAGGAGACAATTTCTATTGCGTCAGAGAATAACCCCACAGTAGCCAATAGTAGCTGTTCCCAGCCTCAATCTCTCCTGGGCAACATGACTCTGGCTGGACGGATGCTGAAAGGTGACTGAGGCAGCATTTAAAGGCCTGCAGTTGTATATTTCTCAAGGAGCACTTCTTACTGTGACAGGCCTGTAATAGTCCTGTCTCTACTCTTCACTCTGTCAGGCAGCAGGAGGCCAGGGGCCCAATCCATCCTCAACCTCAGTTTGGACTAGAAATCTCTCTCCCTCTCCCTTTCTCCCTCTCTCCCTCTCCTTCCCTCTCCTTCCCTCTCTCCCTCTGGAGGGCATGATTGCAGCACAAAGAAATTGTTTCTGGGCCCATTGTCACATGTTCTGGTAATGGAGAACCAGGAGGGGTTTGTGTGTCTGTTGTGTGTCTGTGCGTGTGTCTGTGCGTGTGCGTGTGTGTGTGTGTGAGTGCGCGTGCGTGCTTGTGTGTGTGTGCGTGTGTGTGTATGTATGTGTGGGGGGGTTTGTGTGTGTCTGTTGATGGTTAGTCTATTTGTCTGACTTGAGAAATGCACTTGAATGCACAGCCTCCAGGTTACTGTCCCTTCTACTGTTTTTCCACTCTGCGTTACGCCCCAAATGTAGTGGATCCTTTCTTCACACTCCTCCTTCATCCCCTCCTCTTCCTCCTCTGAGGCATATTACACAAAGGATGTAGGGAGAGAGAGAGAAAGAAACAGGAAGAGGATGCAAAGTGTTTCCTGTGAGACTGATGACGGTCGGCTCATTCAAGCTGGCAGCATTCTTAAATAGCAACAGTGGAAACACCACTAGCAGTAGCCGCAGCAGCAGAACAGGGCTATAAAAACATTAGCAATAACAGCAGCAGCTCTCGTGTCCATCTAAGAGTATCCATCCTGCRCAGCAGCCCAGGGCCAAGACCCCAGAGAACACCTACCTCCATTAGGGCTCCAGCTGTAGACAGTAGCAGCAACAGCCACTGTCCAGCCCTCCAGTATCAGGGGGTGCTAAGAGCAGCCAATTGGCAGCCGCCCGCCCCACTGATAAATGTCCAGGAGCTCAGTGAGTGACGCCAACTTTTTCATCATTAATCCAGGCCATTATGAGGCTGATTTCCCAGCATTGATCCACCTATCCAGCCCAGATGACACAGCCCCTCTGGGGTGGACAGGGGGATCACTCTAGGCTGAGGGAGAGAGGCTGAGGGAGAGAGGCTGAGGGAGAGAGAGAGAGAGAGACTGAGGGAGGGAAAGAGGGAGAAAGAGATGAGGAGGGAAAGAGGGAGAGAGAGACGGAGGAGAGAGGAGAGGGAGAGAGAGACGGAGGGAGAAGAGAGATGGAGGGAGAGAGATGAGGGAGGGGGAAAGGGAGAGAGAGACAGAGGGAGATATAGAGGGAGAAGACGGAGGAGAGCGGAGGGGAGACTGAGGGAGAGAGATGATTGGAGGGAGAGAGAGACACGGAGGGAGAGAGAGAGATACAGAGGAAGGGAGGGAGAGAGAGATACAGATGGAGGAGGGTGAGAAAGAGATGGATGGGGGCGAGAGAGATGTAGGGAGGGAGGGATGGAGGGAGAGAGAGAGAGATGGAGGGAGAGAGGTGAATAGGAGAGAGATGAGGTAGAGAGAGACTCAAGAGGAGGAGGAGAGACTCGGGGAGGGAGAGGCAGAGGGGAGAGAGAGGAATGGAGGAGGGAGAGAGACTGAGGAGATAGATGGAGGGAGAGAGAGCGATGTAGGGGATGAATAGAGACAGAACCCAGGCCGGCCAGTCAAGTTCCGTGTGGAAAGGCTCACATAAGAACAGATGTTCGCAGGCGTTGCTATCTCAAGCTTACTAATGACCCCTGCATATGTATACAGTACACGCGCACACACACGCACACACACATGAATGCTGCTCTGAAATAAACATGAGGAGGCAGAGAGGAGATGTGTTATGTTATGTGTTTTGGGACAAGATGTCCAGGTGTTGGCTAAAAGTGTTTATCTAAATACAGAGCATTTTAGTTACAGTCACAAGGCTGGAGAGGCAGGAGCACTGCCCTTCGTCTAGCTGCTGGTTACAACCCTGCTTCATTCACTCAGCCTGCAGGCCACTGGCCTTCGTCTAGCTGCTGGTTACAAACCCTGCTTCATTCACTCAGCCTGCAGGCGCACTGGCCTTCCTCTAGCTGCGTTACAACCTGCTTCATTCACTCAGCCTGCAGGAGCAGGACTAGCACTGTCAGAGCTCCACTACACACCAGGACTAGTTGTGTGAAAGGTGAGCGCGCACACACCACACACACACACACACACACCACAACACACACACCAACACACACACACACACACACACACACACACACACACACACACACACACCACACACACACACACACACACACACACACACACACATCACACAACAGTCACTACACCATACAGTCACACACATACAAGTCACGCACACATATACACACACACACACATACCTGAGGTGCACCAATTGGGACCAATGCACTGCTATTGTCTTAATTCCATTGCCCACTTTCCTCCATTTGTTCTCACTTTACCCTCCTGTCAGTCGGCCCCAATTGAGGATGGCCTGCTGTTGCTCACCTCCAATATCCCAGCGAATGAGTGGGAATCGAGCATTAAATCTCTCAGGGTAGAAGCGCAGTGCACAGAGATTTTCCCTCTTTTTACATTGATATCAAATCGAGGAAAGGAAAGTCTGTCACTGTGAAATGACTGATCATCGGGCCTTTCTTTTTTTTTGCTAGCCGAGGGAGTGTGAGCGGGAGGCTGAGGAGGAGAGGGATTGAGGAGATAAAATGGGTATTTGACCCCAGCATGTAGTTAGTTGGGCCAATCTTTGCCATGGCTGATTACATATCCAGCTCCAGTGATGGAGGAAGGCAGGGAAATGGGGGGGGGGGGGGGGTCAGCCACCAGGCCAGGCTGACTGAGGGGCTCCATGCCAGGGGACAGAGCATTTAGTAGACCCCTTTTCTCCTGGTGAATGGCTCTATGATTGGCCGAAATGAGCCTTATTTGACAAATTGACAGGCGTTATGAGATGTGGAGGAGGGGGTCATGTGATGGAGGTAAGAGGTGTGGGGTGAAGGGATGGGACGGGGGGGGTCTTGTGACAGAGGTAGAGTGGTGGTGGTGAAGGGATGGGAGGGAGGGTTGTGATGGGGTAGAGGTGGTTGGTGGTGAAGGATGGAGGAGGGAGTCATGAGGAGGAGAGGTGAGATGGAGGAGAGGGTCATGTGATGGAGGTAGAGGTGGTGTGGTAGTGAAGGGATGGAGGAGAGGAGTCATGTGATGGAGGTAGAGTGGTGGTAGGTGAATGGGATGGGAGGAGGTATGGGTCAATGTGATGGAGGTAGAGGTGGTGGTGAGTGAAGGGATGGAGGAGGGGTCATGTGATGGAGGTAGAGGTGGTGGTGGTGAAGGGGATGGAGGAGGGGGGTCTTGTGACAGAGGTAGAGTGGTGGTGGTGAAGGGATGGAGGAGAGGAGTCATGTGATGGAGGTAGAGGTGGTGGTGGTGAAGGGATGGAGGAGGAGGGTCATGTGATGGAGGTAGAGGTGGTGGTGGTGAAGGGATGAGGGAGAGGAGTCATGTGATGGAGGTAGAGGTTTGTGGTGGTGAAGGGGACGGAGGAGAGGGGTCATGTGCATGGAGGTAGAGGTGGTGGAGGTGAAGGGATGGAGGAGGGTCTTGTGACAGAGGTAGAGGTTGGTGGTGGTGAAGGGATGGAGGAGAGGGTCATGTGATGGAGGTAGAGGTGGTGGTGGTGAAGGGATGAGGGGGTCATGTGATGGAGGTAGAGGTGGGTGGTGAGTGAAGGGATGGAGGAGAGGGGTATTGTGATGGGAGGTAGAGGTGGTGGGAGGTGAAGGGATTGGAGGAGGGGGTCTTGGACAGAGGTAGAGGTTGTGTGGTGGTGAAAGGGATGGAGAAGGAGTGGATGGAGAGGTAGAGGTGGTGGTGGTGGTAAGGGATGGAGGAGGAGGGTCATGTGATGGAGGTAAGAGGTGTGTGTGAGGGATGGAGGAGAGGAGTCATTGTGAGTGGACGGTAGAGGTGGGTGGTGGTGAAGGGCATGGAGGAGAGGAGTCATGTGAAAGGAGGTGAGGTGGTGCGTGAGTGAAGGCGATGGGAGGAGAGGAGTCATGTGATGGAGGTAGTAGGTGGTGGGTGCGTGTGAAAGGGCATTGGAGGAGGAGTGGTCTGTGATGGAGGTAGCAGGTGGTGGTGGTGAAGGATGGAGTGAGGAGGGGGTCTTGTTGACAGAGTGTAAGGTGGTGGGTAAGGGATGGAGGAGGAGGGTCATGTTGATTGAGGTAAGAGGTGTGGTGGCTGTGAAGGGATGGAGGAGAAGGAGTCCATGTGCATGGAGGTAGAGTGAAAGGGATGGAGGAGGAGGGTCATTGCTGATGGAGTGAGAGGTGGTGGTGGTGGTGAAGGGATGGAGCGAGGAGTCATGAGGATGGAGTAGAGGTGGTGGTGTGAAGGAGAATGGGAGAGAGGGTCATGTGATTGGAGGTAGAGGGTGGTGGTGGTGAGAAGGGATGGGAGGAGGGGTCCAATGTGATGGAGGTAGAGGTGGTGCGGTGAAGGGGATTGGAGGAGGAGGTCATGTGATGGAGGTAGAGGTGGTGGTGGTGAATGGGATGGAGGAGGGGGGTCTTGTGACACGAGGTAGAGGTGGTGGTGGTGAAGGGATGGAGGAGAGGGTCATGTGATGGAGGTAGTAGGTGGTGTGGTGAAGGGATGGAGGGGGGTCAGCTGGACGAGGTTAATACCTGGATCAGTGAGCATGAAGGTGGGGCTATGGACTGACTGTCTCAGCAACAAGACTAACAGTGTGGGCTACTTGAGGCCATTCAACAGCTGGCAATTACCACACAATCACACACTCACACACACACACACATTCAACCACACACACACCACACACACAACACAGACACAGCACAACACACACACACACACTACACACACACATCACACACACGAACACACACACACACACACACACGCACACACGCAGACACCACACCAGAGATATCACACAAACGCACACATACATACAGAGATACACACCAAACAGCATAACAAGAGAGGCACACAGAACACCACACAACAGAGACAAACACACACATACAGACACACAGACAATACACACAGAGACACACACACACACACACACACAGCCACACCACACACACACACACACACACACACACACAGACACACAACACACACACACATCGACCACCAAACACCACACCACACACACACACACACACATGAGACTCCACAACACATCGACACTTTACACACGCACAGAGAGACACAAACCACACACACACACACACCATGCACACCACACACAACACTACCCTGAGACACACAACAAACACACAGAGAGAGACACGCATACAGAGCACAGACACACACACACATACAGAGACAAGGACACACGTACACACATACAGAAGAAACACACAACACACACACACAGAACACACACACACACACACACACACACACACACCACACACACCACACACACACACACACAACACACGACACCACACACAGTCAACACACACACCACACTACACACACACCACACACACACACACACACACACACACACACCACAGAGCCGTGGTCCAGGACCAGCATTCACCTGCAGCAGAGAGAGAGTGGTGGCCTAGACCAGTGCTGTGTTAAATGAAGGTTACAAACCTCTCTAACTCTACAGGCAGCTATCTGTAAAACTGATGAACCAGCAGTTAAATTAGGCACAGTATAACTGTAGAGGCAGGGATCCAGGTGCCTTTTAATGGTATCACCATTACTACTATTGTTGCTGTTTTGATGAGCCATTCCTACATGGGTAATTCTTCTTATTGAAGGTATTGGGAAAAGAGACGGGAAAATAAAATATTAACGCTTTTTCCTTTACCCCTTACCCCTGCCCCCACATCTACCCTCTCCCCTGCCCCCTCTACCCTCTACGCTGCCCCCCTCCCTCCTAGCTGCCCCTCTACCCTTCCCCTGCCCCCTACTTCTCACGAGCCTAGTCCCCCTCTCCCCCCTACCTCTCCTTACCCTTACCTTCCCTGTCACCCTCTACCCTTACCTCCTGGAGTCTCACCCCTTCCCTGCCCCCTCTTACTACCCTTCCCCTGTCCACCCTCTACCTTCACCCTGCCCACCCTCTTACCTCTTCCCCTGTCCACCCTCTACCCCCCCTGCCTAGTCTCTACCCTTCCCCTCCCCCTTACCCTTCCCACTGTCCACGCCTCGTAACCGTCCCAGTCCACCTGTACCTCTCCCTGTCCTCCCTCTCCTACCTTCCCCTGCCTAGTCTCTTAACCCTTCCCCTGCCCCCCCTCTACCCTTCCCTGCCCCCTCTACCCTTCCCCGCCCACCCTATACCCTTCCCCTGCCCACTCTACCCTAACCCTGTCCACCCTACCCTTCCCCTACCTAGTCTTCTACCCTTCCCCTCTGGCCCCCTCTCTACCCTTTCCCCTGGTCCACCCTCTACCCTTCCCATGCCACACCTTACCCCTTCCCCTGCCCGCCCTCTAACCCTACCCTACACCTCTACCCTTCCCTTTTCCCGCTGTCACCTCTACCCTTCCCCTGCCCCCCTACTACCGCCTTCCCCTGGCCTGTCTCTACCCTTCCCCCTGCCCACCCTCTACCCTTCCCCTGGCCCACCCTCTACCCTTCCCCTGCCCCCTCTACCCTTCCCCTGCCATACCCTTCCTCTACCCCTCTCCCCTGCCCCCCTTATTCGCCTCCCCTCTTACCCTTCCCCTGCCACTCCTCTACTACCCTTCCCCTGTCCCCTTCTACCCTTCCCCTTCCCCCCCTAACCCTTCCCCTGCTCACTCTCTTAACCCTTTACCCCTTCTCACTCTCTACCCCTGTCCCCTGCTCTCACTCTCTACCCTTCCCTGCCCACTAATTCTACCCTTCCCCTGCCCACGTCCTCTATCCTTCCCCTGCCCCTCCGTCTACCCCTTCCCCTGCCCCCCCTCTACCTTCCCCCTGCCCCCCTCTACCCTCCCTGCCCCCCTCTACCCCTTCTCCCTGCTCACTCTCTCACCCTTCCTCCTGCTCACTCTCTACCTTCCCCTGCCCCTCTACTCCTCTGCCACTCTTACCTCCCCTGCCCACTCTCTACCCTTCCCCTGCCGCACTCTCTACCCTTCCCTGCCCCCTCTACTCTCACCCTCTCCTTTCCCTTGCCCCCCTCTCTACCCTTCTTTTCCCTGCTCACTCTCTACCCCCTCTGCTCACTCTCTACCCTTCCCCTGCTCACTCTCTACCCTTCCCCTGCCACTTCTCTACCCTTCCTGCATCCCTCTCACTCACAACCGTCCCCTGCCCACTCCCTTCCCCTGCCCCCCTCTTACCCTTCCCGCTGCCCCCCTCTACCCAATATGACTTTTATTTGGAGGAACCTAGATTACAACAACATAGTGAGGGATTGGAGCATCTATATGTTTGATGTTAATTTTGAATTCGTGGACGTTACTAAGTGAGGCCTTTCCAGTGGCCTCCAAAGAACTCCTCCTCCGCTCTTTGAGAATTTTCTTAACTTACAAGGTTAAAGCTTTTTGATTGGTCTATTGTCTCTTCTTACACCTCCCTTCCCATCCCCCTCCCTTCCATTATCCCCCCCCTTCCTCATACATCTCCAGATGGACTGTGTTCTTGAAACACCCTGACAGGCAAACTTGTGAATTCTATCATAGGAATAGCCTTTAATCTCTTTCCTGACAAGGTCGTTACATAAGAACAGCCAAAGGATTTTGATTTTAACCAACAATAATAGGATACATGTCACTGTTTTCATTGGAGAACTGTACTTCATTTGGTTATTCCTCCTTTACCATACTTGTATCTCCCAGGAACCCTCCAGTTGTTTTTCTCTAATAGTCGGAGTTACAAACACTTAAGAACTCGTTTTTCCAACCACTCTACAAATTTCTTGTTAACAAACTATAGTTTGGCAAAGTGGTTAGGACATCTTACTTTTGGACATGACACAAAGTAATTTTCCACAATTGTTTAACAGACAGATTATTTCACTTATAATTCACTGTATCGCAATTCCAATGGTCAGGAAATTACATACACTAAGTGACTGTGCCTTTAAACAGCTTGGAGGAATTCCAGAAAATACTCATGGCTTTAGAAGCTTCTGATAGGCTAATTAACCATCATATGAGTAATTGGAGGTGACCTGTGGATGTATTTCAAGTGCCTACTTTCAAACCTCATTTCCTCTTTGCTTGGACATCAAGAGGAAATCAAAAAGAAATCAGCCAAGACCTCAGAAAAAATTGTAGCCTCCCAAAGTCTGGTTCATTCATGGGAAGCAATTTTCCCAAACGCCTGAAGGTACCACGTCATCTGTACAAGAAATTGGTGTGCAATATAACACCATGGGACCAGTCAGCCGTCAAAACCGCTCTGGAAGGAGATGCGTTCTGTCTCCTAGAGATGAACGCTACTTTGTGCGAAAAAGTGCAAATCAAATCCAGAACAACAGCAAAGAACCCTGTGAAGATTGCTGGAGGAAACAGTACAAAAGTATCTTATATCCACTGATTAAAAACGAGTCCCTATATCGACTAACCTGAAAGACCGCTCAGCAAGAAAGAAGCCACTGCCTTCCAAAACCTCCATAAAAAAAGCCAGACTAGGTTTGCAACTGCAACATGGGGGACAAAGATCAAAGAAATGTCCTCTTGGTCTGATAAACAAAATAGAACTGTTGTGGGCTATAAGACCATCGTTATGTTTGGGAGGAAAAAGGGGGATGCCTGGCAACCCGAAGAACACCATCCCATTCGTGAAGCAGGCGGGTGGCAGGCATACTGTTTGTGGGCGTTGCTTTGCTGCCAGGAGGGATGTCACTTCACAAAAATAGATGGTATCATTTGAGGGAGGAAAAAGTATGTGCATATATTGAAGGCAACATCTCAAGACATCAGTCAGGAAGTTAAAGCTTGTCGCAACATGAGTCTTTAAAATGGGACAATGACCCCAAGCATACTTCCAAAGTGGTGGCAAAATGGCTAAGGTCAGCAACAAGGTATTTGGAGTGGCCCATCACGCAAAGCCCTGACTAAATGCTATAAAAATGTTTGGGGCAGAACTGAAAAGGCGTGTGCGAGCAAGGAGGCCACAACCTGACTCAGTTACACCAGCCTGTAAGGATGAAGGGCCCAAAATTCACCCAACGTAGTGTGGAAGCTTTTGTGGAAGGCTACCCAAAATTATGTTTTACCAAAGCTTTAAAACAATTTAAAGGCAATGGCTAGCAAATACTAATGTGAGTGTACGTAGCAACTTCTGACCCACTGGGAATGTTATGAAATAAATAAAGCTGAAATAAATCCTTCTCTCTACTATTATTCTGACATTTCACGTTCTTAAAATAAAGTGGTGATCCTAACTGACCTAAGACAGGGAATTTTTACTAGGATTAAAAGTCAGGAATTGTGAAAAACTGAGTTTAAATGTATTTGGCTAAGGTGTATGTAAACTTTCCTACTTCAACTGTATATAGGATATTTCTGAGGTGGTATGTTGTTGGTGGTAATCAGTGTTTCTGTCTATATTGATAGCCAGTGGGTGTGATGATAGCGCAGAATCCTCCATGTACATGTGATCTGGTGTCATCTCCAGAGGAGACACCCATTAAAACATGTGCCATGTTTTTAAGCAGCTCAGCTCTCTCCATCCCAGCATGTGGCATGTTTTTAAGCAAGCTCAGCTCTCTCCATCCCCAGACGTGGGTATGTTTTTAAGCAGCTCAGCTCTCTCCATCCAGGACTGTGGCATGTTTTTAAGCAGCTCAGCTCTTCTCCATCCCAGAACTGTGGCATGTTTTTAAGCAGCTCAGCTCTCTCCATCCCAGACACTGTGGCATGTTTTTAAGCAGCTCAGCTCTCTCCATCCCAGACTGTGGCATGTTTTTTAAGCAGCTCAGCTCTCTCCATCCCAGACTGTGCCATGTTTTTAAGCAGCTCAGCTCTCTCCATCCCAGAGTGTGGCATGTTTTTAAGCAGCTCAGCTTCTCCCATCCCAGACATGTGGCATGTTTTTAAGCAGCTCAGCTCTCTCCATCCCAGACACTGTGGATGGTTTTTAAGCAGCTCAGCTCTCTCCATCCCGACATGTGGATTTTTTAAGCAGCTCAGCTTCTCCATCCCAGACATGTGGATTGTTTTAAGCAGGCTCAGCTCTCTCCATCCCAGACATGTGGCATGTTTTTAAGCAGCTCAGCTCTCTCCATCCCAGACAGTGCGATGTTTTTAAGCAGCTCAGCTCTCTCCATCCCAGACATGTGCCATTTTTTAAGCAGCTCAGCTCTTCCATCCCAGACATGTGCATGTTTTAAGCAGCTCACGTCTCTCCAGCCCAGACAATGTGGCTATGTTTAAGGAGCTCAGCTCTCTCCATCCCAGACATGTGGCATGTTTTTAAGCAGCTTCAGCTCTCTCCATCCCAGACATGTGGCATGTTTTTAAGCAGCTCAGCTCCTCTCCATCCCAGACATGTCATGTTTTTTAAGCAGCTCAGCTCTCTCCATCCCAGACATGTGGTATGTTTTAAGCAGCTCAGCTCTCTCCATCCCAGACAGTGTGCATGTTTTTAAGCAGCTCAGCTCTCTCCATCCCAGACATGTGCATGTTTTAGCGCTCAGCTCTCCATCCCAGAATGTGGCAGTTTTTTAAGCAGCTCAGCTCTCTCCATCCCAGACGATGTGGTATGTTTTTAAGCAGCTCAGCTCTCTCCATCCCAGACATTGGCATGTTTTAAGCAGCTCAGCTCTCTCCATCCCAGACATGTGGTATTGTTTTTAAGCAGCTCAGCTCTACCATTGTGTTTCCTGTTGATAATGTTCACCAGCTCATTGTTCCCCCTCTTTCGTGCCTGTGTGTGTGTTCTGGTGATGTCTTGCAGATGCCGATGTCGTGTTGTTGTCTGTCACTGCTGCAGGCCAAGTGGAGAGACCGACGGAGAGCACATGAAAAATGCCTCAACAGTGCACACAAATGCTTAATTTGGGAGTCTTCCCCTGTTTGTCTAAAGAGAGGCTAGGGGAGGATATGGGAGGATAGGAGAGGATAGGGTAATCTAGTGGAACTGGGGGAGTCTAGGGGAGTCTAGCGGAGGATATGGGAGTCTAGGGGAACTGGGCGAGTCTAGGGGAGGATAGGAGAGGATAGAGGAGTTGGGGAGGATAGGAGAGGAGTTGGGGAGGATAGGGGAGGGTATGAGAGGATAGGGAAGGATAGAGAAGGATAGGGGAGGATATGGGAGGCTAGGGGAGGCTAGGAGAGACTAGGGGAGGATAGGAGAGGCTAGGGGAGGATGGGGGACGATATGGGAGGATAAGGGAGTTGGGGAGGCTAGGGGATGATAGGAAAGCTGGTGAGAGGGCTGGTATCCTGGGGACTCTGTTACATGCCTTCATTTGTTTTATCTTATTTACCCAGAAGCCTGCTCTGGTTTATGTACAAAGACTCCGTGTGGCTGAGTTTTGTTTTTGTTGAATAGGCTTTATCCAATACTCATCCAATATCATCAATGAGAATAATCCCCCCCCCCCCTCCTGATCTCTAGAGCAGAGGGGAGAGCATCACCTGGTCCTCCTGAGAACAGACAGATTAATAGTCGTGGATAATGCCTTCGGTCTTAAGTGCAGCACAACTGAATTACTGTGCTTTTACATAATGCAATACTAATATGTGGGCCGGTTAATAAAAAATGTATTGACAATGAGAGCTGAGACTGAAACTTCCTTCAATTCACAGTTTAGATCTGTTAAGTCAGGGTAAGCCCAGCCCATTCACAGTTGGCACCACTAAAGACCTCAGTGCCACATGTYCATGTTGGAAGTGGAGGTGCTGAAAGTCCAGTAAAGGGTAAATCTGTAGGGGTAATGACAGTGTGTGAAGTGGCATTGGGTCCATATGTTTTAACCATAGCACTTTGTACCAGGACAAGAGAGGTGGTGTTCTTGCTCCTGCTCTTGGCTCTTAACTGAAGACCATCTTCAACATGCCTAAGTGGCTGATGTCTGGAGTGGCATCTCCTCTATTCGTCCTGCCGGGGGGCTYGAACTGGGGTGTGGGGGCGAGGGACGCCAGAAATGATTGAGTGTAGCTGACTGTGSACCGTCCGGGGGTCCTTGGGGTGTCTGGTCCCTCCAAGGACTTAATGTCATGGTTTATACCCCATCATAAATTCAGCTGAACGATTGCCCTGATTCATATTCCGTTTTTTTTTCTCCACTCYTTCTCTTTTGGTGATGAAGTCTTGTCCATCTCAAGGTCACAGACAGGCTGATTACTTTCTATATCCCTCTCCTCCTTCATCCGTCTGCTCAATCCCCTGTCTTTATCTCCCTCGCTCGTCTCATCTCTTTATCCACTCTCTCTTCTCCTTCCACATGAGTGGCTGTTTTCTAACAACCTCTTGTCTTTGTCCTGTTTCATCTGTCGTCCTCCACCCTATGTGGAGACGGTGGCACGTAAAACTGTGGAATGATATGAGAGGGGAATGTTTCAACTCTCGTTGGTCCTCAACGGATCTGCATTATGGACAGCCCTGGCGTCCCTCGCCCCCACACTGTGCCTCAGGTCCCAATGACTAGCTCTCCAGAGGGGGTTTAGAGAAGTAAGTGCAGTGGCCACCCCAAAGAGAGGACAAATGACATGGACAAAAGGTTAAGAAAGCAGCCTTTCRGTCACCCTCTTTGTCCTCTTCATGTAGGTGGGTTACAAGATGAGGGTTGTGGGGACGCATTGATCTGATGGATGGGGAGATGGGGGTCAGGTAATCCAGAGGTCTACATGGGAACACTCTTTCATCCTAGACTGCTTTCCAATAAATAAGAAATGTAGCCTGCCTCASAGATGTAATATTAACCTGTGAAGAGAACGGGGGCGTTAGGCTCCAGGGGAGTAGAAGGCTACAGGGCACGATGCTAATGGCTAAACACATCCACAGTGTTGGAGGATTAGAAGACAGCGCATCTGTGGGGAATACATCCCAGGGATGGAGAGGAGGGAGATGAGATGAGAGGAGGGAGATGAGAAGAGGAGGGAGGGAGGGAGGGAGATAAGATGAGGGAGGGAGGGAGAGAAGAGGAGGGATAGTGAAGGCATCTCATTTGAATCTCAAGTCGCTATATTTCATTCAACTGGCGGTCATGGTAAGGATGCTAGAGATGGTGTAGCCATAGAGGGATGTTTTAATGGTTCTCACAGTGAAGGACAAGTGCAGGGGTGGATAGAAAGGTAGACACGTAGAGAGAAGAGCTGAGTTGAGAAAAATCGAGAGTGGTAAGGATGTAAGCTGTAGCCTTCTGGAGCTGTCAGACCAGGTGTTTTCCTTGCTCGGTCTCGCTCCTGCTGCTTGGTCTCTCTGACTCCATGTGCTGACCACCATTCTGATACCATTTCTGTACTGCGCATTCTGCCACCATTTGCCAGCCTTCTGACTGACATTCTGACGCGGCATGTCTGACCGACGATTCTGACCACCATTCTGACATACCTGATACTCCATTCTCTGCCATTCTGAACATTCTGACCACATTCTGACTACCATTCTGACTCCATTCCTGACCACCTTCTGACCACCAAATTCCTGCGACTGCCATTCTGACGCAACCATTCTGACTACCATTCTGACCCTGACGCCATCCTGACCCTTGACTACCATTCTGACTCACGACTACATTCTGGACTACCATTCGACTGCCATTCAATAGCATTCTACACCATTCTGGATCACCATTGCTGACTGCCATTCTGACTACGCATTCTGAACTACATGTCTTGACTAACTGATTCTGAGACCGATTCTGACTACAATTCTTGACTGCCATTGCTGAACTTGTCTGACGCACCATTTTCTGACTACTATGTGTGCCAAGTTCTGCCCTCTGACCAATTCTGACGTACGCGATTATCTGAACCACTCATTCTGGACTACCATTCTGACCACATTCTGCACCACATTCTGAGCTACCCTTCCTGACCACGCTTTGATTACGATTCTGACCACTCGGATTCTGTGACCATGTCTGCTGGCATTCTGACGCACTCCTTTGACCACCATTGCTGACGTACCATTTGACTTGCCTTCTGGACTCACCCTGTTCTGACCACATTTGACGGACTCATGGCTCGACGCACCATCGTCTGACTAGCCATTCTGGAACCAGCATTCTGACTACGGGCATTCCTGACTGCATGTCTGACTGCATTCTGGACACCCTTCTGACCACCATGTTGAATACTACCGTTCGTGGACTACGCTCTGACTACCCTTGCTGACCACCTTCTGACTAACCATGTCGTGACTAGCCATTCTGACTAGCATTCTGACTACCATTATGATACCGATTCTGACTATTGCTGACTGGCCATTGCTGATCCACCATTTCTGACCATGGATTATGAATACCCTTGCTGACCACAGTTCCTGACCAGCCATGTCGTGACCTACATTGCTGACGTACGGATTCTGACGCACATTGCTGCTACGCTTCTGATCACCGCTTTGCTGACCACACATGTGCTGAGTACCACTTCTGATAACATTCTGACGCCGATGTTGACTACCTATTCTGACTACCAATTCTTGACGTTACATTCTGACTACCCTTCTGAACTCACTATTGCATAGTTGGAACGATCTGACTAATCATTTAATCTACGCACATTACGACAGACTGTTTTCCTGGGCACCTTGTCTGACTCATCTGACATTCTGTACTACGCGATTCTGGACTACCTAGAATTGCTGCGACCGAACTGACCATTCTGATACAATTCTGACTAGCATATGCTGACCACCATCTGACTACCATTGCTGACTCCCATTCTGACTGCCATTCTGACTCACCATTCTGACTCACCATTCTGGCCAACCATTTGACTACCGTTCTGACTACCCGTTCGACAGCACATTCTGATAACATTTGACTAGACATTCTGACTACCATTCTGACTAAGCATTCTGACTACCATGCTCTGCTACGCAATGTCTAACACTCACTCATCTCTGACTAGCAATTGGCTGACTGACATTCTGATGAACGCTTCTGAGTACCATTGCTGATAACATTCTGACTAGCCATTGCTGCGACATGTCTGAACTCACATTTGACTAATCTGACCTACCATTGCTGCGACCGATGTGCTGACTACATTCTGACTAACCGATGTCGAGCCTGCCATTCTGACACCATTCGAGACCACCATTCTGATCCACCACATGTCGAACCACCCTTCTGACTACCGGTCTGACCCCTTCGACTACATTCTGACTACCCATGATTCATCTGACTACAGTTCTGACTACCATTCTGACTCACATTGACCCATTCTGCATACATTGCTATTCCAACCTTTCATACTCTGACTAGCCATTCTTGACCACATTCTGACTACATTCTGACACCATTTGACTACATTTCTGGACTAGTCATTGTCTGCTACGATTCTGATCACCATTCTGAGCTGACGGCGATGCGACTACGATTGTCTGACTACCATTTCAGGCGCAACAGAACACTGCTATTGGTCTAGTGGTCACGCTGCATATTACAGGCTAAATCCCAGCCATTGGACACACCGCACCGAACATACCACCGCCGTCTCTATGTGGATTCTGCAGAATTGTAATAATTATAAGAGATCAAATATTGTGCTGCAAGCACAGAAATAAATTACTTATGGTAGCTTGAAAAATGGCCTGATTCTGGAAATTAGACGGATGGAGAAGGATGATATTCAAGTCTTAATCTGCAGCTTTCATTACTGGAGCATTAATGGGAAGATTCTGAGAGAGGAATGTTAATTATCCGCTCATTTGTTTTCTGTGAGAGGAAAGCGAGGGATGGATCAGCCAGAACAAAGACTGTACAGACTTATTGTGTGATGGACTGTTTTCTAATACCTAGTTGTGTGTTCAGAGTCACCCTATTTCTTTGCATGTTAATGTCACTCATGACTGGCTGCTTACCAGGASAAGGGTAATARATACAGTTGAAGTCGAAAGTTTACATACACCTTGGCCAAATACATTTAAACTCAGTTTTTCACAATTCCTGACATTTAATCCCAGTAACAATTCCCTGTTTTAGGTCAGTTAGGATCACCACTTTATTTTAAGAATGTGAAATGTTAGAATAATAGTAGAGAGAATTATTTATTTAAGCTTTTATACCAGTCCCTCCTGCAGCATAGCACCTCCACAACATGATGCTGCTACCCCCGTGCTTCACGGTTGGGATGGTGTTCTTCAGCTTGCAAGCCTCCCCCTTTTTCCTCCAACATAACAATGGTCATTATGGCCAAACAGTTCTATTTTTCTTTCATCAGATCAGAGGACATTTCTCCAAAAAGTACGATCTTTGTCCCCATGTGCAGTTGCAAACTGTAGTCTGGCTTTTCTATGGTGGTTTTGGAGCAGTGGCTTCTTCGTTGCTGAGCGGCCTTTCGGGTTATGTCGATATAGGACTTGTTTTATTGTGGATATAGATACTTTTGTACCTGTTTCCTCCAGCATCTTCACAAGGTCCTTTGCTGTTGTTCTGGGATTGATTTGCACTTTTCGRACCACAGTACGTTCATCTCTAGGAGACAGAACGCGTCTCCTTCCTGAGTGGTATGAAGGTGGTCCAATGGTGTTTATACTTGCACACCATTGTTTGTACAGATGAACGTGGTACCTTCAGGCGTTTGGAAATTGCTCCCAAGGATGAACCAGACTTGTGAAGGTCTACAATTATTTTTCTGAGGTCTTGGCTGATTTCTTTAGATTTTTCCATGATGTCAAGCAAAGAGGCACTGAGTTTGAATGTAGGCCTTGAAATACATCCACAGGTACACCTCCAATTGACTCAAATGATGTCAATTAGCATATCAGAAGCTTCTAAAGCCTTGGCATAATTTTCTGGAATTTTCCAAGCAGTTTAAAGGCACAGTCAACTCAGTGTATGTCATCTTCTGACCCACTGGAATTGTGATACAGTGAATTATAAGTGAAATAATCTGACTGTAAACAATTGTTGTGAAAATTCCTTGTGTCATGCACAAAGTAGATGTCCTAACCTATTTGCCAAAACTATAGTTTGTTATCAAGAAATTTGTGGGGTGGTTGAAAAACGAGTTTTAATGACTCCAACCTAAGTGTATGTAAACTTCCAACTTACACTGTACATGTTCCATGTTGAGCACAGAAAATGCTACACGGCTCGCTCACATTGTGTGCACTCAATAGCCATACATACAGTGATCATTTTGTTTCAAGATAGTAAAGTGCCAAACAAGTATTTACGCTGATCTCATAATGTGTGAAAGCCCAGTTGAATGTTGTGTGCTGCTCTGTAGTGAAATGTAGATGTGGTGCAGGAGGCAAAATGTCCGCTCCATTGTGTGCTGTTTTGTGAGGGCCTCGTCTATAATTTACTGGGTCTCCACCCCTCTGTCAGTAGTGGATGGTGGTGTCTGTCTGCTCCCAGACCGAAGGGTCAGTGAGGTAGGCTGAGGGGGTTACTTCTTCAAAAACACTCACTATAAATAAAGAGAAAGAGAGAGAGAGAGAGACATCCCTCCATCTGATGGAAGTATATACTCCTCACCATACCTGACCAAAGAAATAGAAAGCACAAAGAATGAGAGAGGTTGGGGTTGGAGAGGGGTGAAGGTGGAGGGGGTGGAGAGTCGGAGATGTGGAAGGGGGTAGGGTAGGGTTGATATGGTCGGGAGGTGGGTGGGTGAGGGGGTAGGTGGTGAAGTAGGGAGTCTCCATCATTACCATATCCTATAGCTGCAGGGCTCACTCTCTCTGTTCTGTGCTGAAGACATGGAGGCAGATTGAAAGGGTTAATGGGAGTCAGGTAATGCTGTGTAGAGTAATTTACTACTGGGGGGTGTGCTAGAGAAAGAGGAGGGTGAAGAAGTGACCCATAATCTTCACACTGAAGATTATTTTAACCATTTCACCTCTGTGTTTGGATTGTGGAGCAGGGGGGTGAGGGGCAACCTGCAATTCATGGAGGACAGGTGCTCAGCTGAGAGAATGATGGGGTCACCACTGCCCCCAGGCCTGGTAGTAATGTAATGCAGCATCTAGCTATCCTGTAGGTTGGGTTCTGTTTTTTAGTCTATTACACTGTGGAGTCAGCAGCACAAAGGAGAGTGGCCCGCTCTAAACCTTTACACCAGATGTCAATGTCAGCCACAGGATGGGAAGCAGCTGCTGGTGGGGTTGAATGGTATGGCCAACAGTAAAAATAGATGCCTTTTTTATGTCTGTTCAGTGCTATGGCCATGGTGATGGCATGTGGTGTCAGGGCTAGTCTGGGCTGGTCTGGGCTTATTAGGGCGGGGCCAAAGCTCTGCTAGTCAGCTGCAAACGGCAGGTGGAACCAGCTAGATCAGGCTCTCAAACACACCTTCACTGAGTCTTTCTCTCTTCTGTCTCTCTCTCTCTCTCTCTCTCTCCTCTCTCTCCTCTCTCTCTCTCTCTTCTCCACTCTTCTTTCTCTCTTCTTTCTCTCTCTTGTGCTCTCTCCTTCTCTCTCTGTCTCTCTCTCTCTCCTCTCTCTCTCTCTCGCTCTCTCTCCTCTCTCTCTCTCTCACTTTCTTTCTCTCTGCTTTCTCTCTCTCGTTCTCTCTCATTTCTCTCTCTCGCTCGTTTTTTCTCTTCTTTCCTCTCTCCTCTTCTTTCTCTCTTCTTTCTCTCTCTCTTACTCTTTCTCTCTCTGCCTCATTAATTCATTTATTGACTCTTCATTTCTTCCATTGGTGGATGGCAAAAACAGCTATTCACTTATTTATACCCTGTCAATGGAGACACAAGGCACACCTCCTGGTGTGAGAAAGAACAAGGAGCAAGGACTCCTCACAACTTAAGAGAAAACAGCCTGATGAGAGAGGATGAAACATATATTGTATTGTTGAATTCCTAAGGACAAAAGGAGCCATCTGAGGCTGTTTAAATCAATCTAATGTAAGCATCCAGATCAAAGATCACTATGTTTAGTATTGGTTCTAAAACATCCAGTCATTTCTTCGCTGCATTGACCATATGGAAATCCACAGCTATTTCTGAGAGTTTCATTATCTTCTTGCCAGAGAATAGTGTGCTGTATACTACAAACCTATTGAATCCACATAAATGTACATTAGTAGATCTGTGTTCTTCTCAATCCAATCTTAGGAAGCCCTCCACTGGCACAAACTATTTGTCAGCCCGTGACTCAGCAAATAATCTGTTCCCGCGTTATGAAGTCGTTGAAATTAACGTAAACACACATAACACTCTCCTGGCTTCCACACAAGACCTACAAGACACTGATGTCTGACCTTTGGAACTCATACATTTTAAAAAGTCAATAATCCATGTTAAAGCTAACTTCACAATAAATCCATTATTATTTTAGACAGGTCTAAAGAAACATGATATGAAGAAAAGGTAGTCTGTTTCAGAAGAACAGAATAGAATACTCTGAGTTGTCCTTAAGTTAAGCCCTGATTGCTGTATTCCATTGACTTGAGCATCACTAGTTCATTGAGCAGACAAAATTATTCTTAGAATCCGTTGGCATTATTTTAGTAGAATGAGTACAATGAACAACGCTGAATAAAAGTTAAACGAATATTCTCTCCAACCCGATTTCGAGGCGGGATGTCAGTGCACATGCACGTTGTGGTTGAGAGGGAACCAAAAAA
>NW_019942689.1:22398-25385 GCF_002910315.2 Salvelinus sp. IW2-2015
AATATACAAAAGTAAAAACAATAAAAAAAACACTAAACATACACAATCGAAGTTTTCAAAACAATAAAGACATTACATGTCAATATAATATATATGCCCAGTTATCGAAGTTAACAATGTGACAAATGCTTACAAGCAACCAAGTTTAAAAATAAAAAATTAAATATGGTTGATTTTACAGTGTGTTTGTTCTTCATGCGTTGCCTTCTATGTCGGCAAAGGCACAAATTGCTGCATATGTGACTGCACACGTGGAATTTACCAGTAGAGATGGAGTTATTTATCAAAAGCTTGTTTCGAATTTTTTGAATCTGTAATCTGAGTGGAAATATGTCTCTCTATAGATGGTACATTGGCAGAGGTTAGGAAAGTGCAGCTCAGTTCACCTAATTTTGGCCAGTGTCACATAGCCTGTCTTCTCTGAGCATGTCGGCCTACGGCGACTCTCAATAGCAAGGCATGCCACTGAGTCTCTCTCTTCTCGCTTCTCTTCCTCCTCCTCTCTCTCTTCTTCTTCTCTCGTCTCTCCTCTTCTTTCTTTGTTTCTCTTCTCGTTCTCACTCTTCTACTCTCTCTCGCGTCTTTTTCTTCTTTTTCTCTCTTCTCTTCTTTCTTCTCTCTTCCTCTTTCTCTTCTCCTTTCTTCTTTCTTCTTTCTTTCTTCTTCTCTCTCTCTCTTCTCTTCTCTTCTCTCTCTCTCTCCCTCCTCTCTCTCTCTCTCTCATCTCTTCTCTCTCCTTCTCTCTCTCTCTGTCTCTCTCTCTCTCTCTCCTCTCGTCTCTCTCTCTTCTCTCTCTCTTTCGCTTCTCTCTTGTTTCTCTTCTCTCTCTCTTCTCTCTCTCTCTCTCTCTCTCTCTCTCTCTCTCTCCTCTCTCTCTCTCTCCTCTTCTCTCTCTCTCTCCTCTCTCTCTATCTCTCTCCTTTCTCTCCCTCTCTCTCTCTTCTTTCTCTCTTCTTTCTCTCTCTCTTACTCTTTCTCTCTCTGCCTCATTATTCATTTATTGACTCTTCTATTCTTCCATTGGTGACTGGCAAAAACAGCTATTCACTTATTTATACCCTGTCAATGGAGACACAAGGCACACCTCCTGGTGTGAGAAAGAACAAGGAGCAAGGACTCCTTCACATATCTTAAGAGAAAACAGCCTGATGAGAGAYGGATGAAACATATATGTWTTGTTTGAATTCCTAAGGACAAAGAGGAAGCCATCTGAGGCTGTTTAAATCAATCTAATGTAAGCATCCAGATCAAAGATCACTATGTTTAGTATTGGTTCTAAAACCATCAGTCATTTTCTCGCTGCATTGACATATGGAAATCACACGCTATTTCTGAGAGGTTCATTATCTTCTTGCCAGAGGAATAGTGGTGCTGTATACTAAAACTCTATTGAATCCACATAAATCGTACATAGTAGATATGTGTTCTTCTCAGATCCAATCTTAGGAAGCCTAGCACTGCACAAACATTTTGTCAGCCGGTGACTGTCAAGCAAATAACTGTCGGTCTCACGGTAATTGAACGTTAATTAACGTAAACACACATAACATCTCCTGGCTTCCACACAAGACCTACAAGACACTGATGCTGACCTTTGGAACATCTACATTTTAAAAAGTCTAATAAATCCATGTAATAAAGCCTATACCTTCACAATAAATCCATTATTTATTTTAGACAGGTCTAAAGAAACATGATATGAAGAAAAGGTAGTCTGTTTCAGAAGAACAGAATAGAATACTCTGAGTTGTCCTTAAGTTAAGCCCTGATCTGGCTATGCCATATGACTGTGAGCTACACTAGTTCATTGAGCAGACAAAATTTGCTTAGATCCGTGGCATTATTTTATAGTATGAAGAATACAATTGAACAACGCTGAATAAAATAGAAAGAATATTTTCTCCAACCGATTCGAGGGAGTGGCACATGCAGCTGTTGTGTTGAGAGGAACCAAAAATCTCCAATTTAGARTCCAGACCAAAGGACAAATATTCACTGGTCTATTGTCCATTGCTCGTGTTTCTTGGCCCATCCTAGTCTCTTCTTCTTATTGGTGTCCTTTAGTAGTGGTTRCTTTGCAGAAATTCGAACTTGAAGGCATGATTCACASAATCTCCTCTGAACAGTTGATGTTGAGATGTGTCTGTTACTTGAACTCTGTGAAGCATCTATTTGTTTTTGCAATTTCTATTTGTTTTTTGCAATTTCTGAGGCGGGTAATTCTAATGAACTTATCCTCTGCAGCAGAGGTACTCTGGGTCTTCCTCTCCTGTGGCGGTCCTCACGAGAGCCAGTTTCATCATAGAACTTGATGGTTTTTGTGACTGCACTTGAAGAAACTTTCAAAGTTCTTGAAATGTTCCGTATTGATTTACCTTTAAGTCTTAAAGTAATGATGGACTGTCYTTTCTGTTTGCTTTTTGAGCTGTTCTTGCCAAAATATGGACTTGGTATTTAACCAAATAGGGCTGTCTTCTGTATACCACCCCTACCTTGTCACAACACACCTGATTGGTTCAAACGCATTAAGATGGAAAGAAATTCCACACATTAAATTTTAACAAGGCACATCTGTTAATTTAAATGCATTCCAGGTGACTACCTCATGAAGCTGGTTGAGAGAATGGCAAGAGTGTGCAATGCTGTCATCAAGACAAAGAGTGGCTATTTTAAGAATCTCAAATATAAAATATATTTTGATTTGTTTAACACTTTTTTGGTTACCACATGATTCCATGTGTGTTATTTCATAGTTTTGATGTCTTCACTATTATTCTGCAATGTAGAAAATAGTCAAAATAAAAACCCTTGAATGAGTAGGTGTTCTAAAACGTTTGACCGATAGTGTATGTATTTTCATCCTATAGCTTGTTTTCGATCTTCTTTTTAAATATTGAGCTAACATGTTTTCAGCACTTTTATTTCCCTGTCTGATCAAAACTCATTTTCTCATGCTCTTTGTTGTCTCTCTGCAGCAGACATGTAGT
>NW_019942689.1:25410-30505 GCF_002910315.2 Salvelinus sp. IW2-2015
TAACAATATGTTTGGAAGTCAGACATGTAGTGATCAATATGTTTGGAACGTCAGACATGTAGTGATCAATATGTTTTTGGAACTGTCAGACATGTAGTGATCAATATGTTTGGAACGTTCAGACATGTAGTGATCATATGTTTGGAACGTCAGACATGTAGTGATCAATCATGTTTGGAACGTCAGACATGTAGTGATCAATATGTTTGGAACGTCAGACATGTAGTGATCAATATTGTTTGGAACGTCAGACATGTAGTGATCAATAGTTTTTGGAACAGTCGAGACATGTAGTGATCATATGTTTGGAACGTCAGACATGTAGTGATCAATACTGTTTTGAACCATCAAATCACAATGAAATCGCAGTGTCAATCGCATATATATAAATGGGAAATCGCATAGCAATATCATATGGCAATTCTAAGTTTTCGTGATGAATTTGGTATCGTGAGGTCCTTGGCAGTCCGATCCCCTAACGGGTAACCAACGCCAGGCCTGGGAAACATATTCTTCCCATGATCTGTTCTCAATCTGTTTTTTCTCAAGATGAATATGAAAATCTCTCTCAACCGCTAGGCTGTGTTTGAGAGAAGAACCACAATGCAGGTGTGCAGCAGTTTCACTCACCCGTTCCGTAGAGATGATTCCTTCCTGAGGTTTTCACTCCAACCCATGTTTCCTGGAGAATACCTTCCTGTAGGTTTTACTGCAACCCTGTTCCTGTAGAGATACTTCCATGTAGGTTTTCACTCAACCTGTTCCTGTAGAGATAACCTTCCTGTAGGTTTTCACTGCAACCTGTTCCTGGAGAGTATACTGCTCCTGTCAGGTTTTCACTGCAACCTGTTCCTGTAGAGATAACCTTTGTTAGGTTTTCAACTCCAACCCTGTTCCTGGAGCAGATACTTCCGTAGGTTTCACTGCAACCCTGTTCCGGGAGATACCCTTCTCCTGTAGGTTTTCACTCACCCTGTTCCTGGAGAGATACTGTCAGTAGGTTTTTACTCAACCTGTTTGTAGAGATACCTTCCTGTAGGTTTTCAACTCGCACCCCTGTCCTGGAGAGATACTGTCCAGGTAGGTTTTTCATCTGAACCTGTTCCTGGAGAGATACATTCCTGTAGGTTTTTCAACTCAACCCTGTTCCTGGAGAGATACTGTCCAGTAAGGTTTTTCACTCCAACCCTGTTTCCTGGTACTCAACGGTTCACGACTGCCTGTGAGACCTCTATTGTTTTCACTGCAACCTGTTCCTTGAGATACCTTCCTGTAGGTTTTCACTGCAACCCTGTTTCCTGAGAGATACTCTTCCTGCTAGGTTTTCACTCCAACCCTGTTTCTGTAGAGATACCTTCCTGTAGGTTTTCACTCACGCCTTTTGAGAGAGCCTTCTGTGTTTCACTGCAACCCTGTTCCTGTAGAGATATCCTCCTGTAGTTTCTATGTTCTTGTACCTGTAGGTTTTCACTCCAACCCTGTTCCTGGAGAGATACCTTCTCGTAGGTTTTCACTCCAACCCTGTTCCTGAGAGATACCTTCCTGTAGGTTTTCACTGAACCCTGTTCCGTGGAGATACCTTCCTGTAGGTTTTCACCCCAACCCTGTTCCTGAGAGATACCTTCCTGTAGGTTTTCACTCCAACCCTGTTCCTGTGAGATACCTTCCTGTAGGTTTTCACTGCAACCCTGTTCCTGGAGAGATACCTTCGACTACTGTATGAGAGTTTTAGGTTTTCACTGCAACCCTGTTCCTGTAGAGATACCTGTCCTGTAGGTTTTCACTCCAACCCTGTCTCCGAGAGATACTGTCCAGTAGCACTCTGTATCTTCTGTTCACTCCAACCTGTTCCTGTAGAGATACCTTCCTGTAGGTTTTCACTGCAACCCTGTTCCTGGAGAATACTTCCGTAGGTTTTCACTCCAACCCTGTTCCTGTGAGAGATACCTTCCTGTAGGTTTTCACTGCAACCCTGTTCCTGAGAGATACCTTCCTGTAGGTTTTCACTCCAACCCTGTCCTGGAGAGATACTGTCCAGTAGGTTTTCACTCCAACCCTGTTCCTGTAGAGATACCTTCCTAGTAGGTTTCACTGCAACCCTGTTCCTGGAGAGATACTGTCCAGTAGGTTTTCACTCCAACCCTGTTCCTGGAGAGATACTTCTGTAGGTTTCACTCCAACCCTGTTCCTGGAGAGATACTGCTCCGTAGGTTTTCACTCCACCCTGTTCCTGTAGAGATACCTCCTGTAGGTTTTCACTGCAACCCTGTTCCTGAGAGATACCTTCCAGTAGGTTTCACTCCCAACCCTGTTCCTGTAGAGATACCCTTTCCTGTAGGTTTTTCACTGCAACCCTGTTCCTGGAGAGATACTGTCCTGAGGTTTTCACTCCAAACCCTGTTCCTGGAGAGATACTGTCCAGTAGGTTTTCACTCCAACCTGTTTCCTGGAGAGATACCTTCCTGTAGTTTCATCAACCCGTCTGATGAATTTCCTGTAGTCAACTGCAACCCTGTTCCTAGAGAGATACTGTCCAGTAGGTTTTCACTCCAACCCTGTTCCTGGAGAGCTATCTCCTGTAGGTTTTCACTCCAACCCTGTTCCTGAGAGAATACTTTCGTAAGGTTTTTCACTCCAACCCTGTTCCTGTAGATGATACCTTCCTGTAGGTATTCACTCACCCTGTTCCTGTAGAGATACTCGTTCCATGTAGTTTTCCGATCCAACCTGCTTTCCTGTAGAGATACCTTCCTGATAGGTTTTCACTGCCAACCCTAGTTCCTGGAGAGATCCTTACCTGTAAGGTTTTCACTCCAAACCTGCTAGTATCTAGTGCACACACTGAATCTCATAATTAGCTGGTGTACTTAAACGACTCAGGTTAGTTACAGCTGGGTTGTAAAGAAAACCTACAGGCGGTAGCTCTCCAGGAAACAGGGTTGGAGAGTCCCTGGTCTACTGTGATCCTGAGTGTGTGTACGCAGGTGGTAATAGTTATTTATATGAGGCCAGGGGCATGTAAACAATCTCCGGATGTTTCAGGATAGCTTTGTTTGGCCTGGTGAGGCGACCGCGTGTTTTTCTGCATCATTGTCATGGGCCCCATGTTTTCAGAAGGAGATTAGCGGAGGCCAGGTTATTTGGTAATGTGATGCAACCCTCACACTCTTCACACCTCACCTACCACTCTCTGGACACGTCGATGAAACACAGGAATGAGGAAAAAGACTAGGTGTGTGTTGCTGTGATGCGTGCGGTGGGGTGGCCTGTGGTGCTTCCCTTTGTGCGGTGCACATGTGTGTAAAGTGGATATCAAATAGTGAATACATGAATGTAAGTAGCTGTCGAAAGAAAGCCAAAGATAGAAGGCCAAGTGAGAGAGACAGACCAGTCAACAAGAAACGGAATAACAAAAACATGTTCGGTTACGGTTGCAGTTTTAAATAATTATTTATATGAATTATATCTCCATAAGCCTTCAAGTGGAGGCTGCTCTATAGCTTCATTTTTTTAACAAGCCATTGGATTACCTCTACTGCCCTGGGTAAAATGCTCTCTGGGGTGGTGGTCCCCTGTGTGTCAGTACAGACTCTCTAGTGTCCTGTCAGGAGTCCGTCTGCTGACCTGCGTGTCTGTCCTGGTTCACGCCTGGATATGCATCTTTCCTCAGCACGTGCTAGACTTCAGCCTTTCAGCTTCCAGCTTCCTCCTTTTGGATCTTCAGCGGATAATCTCTGCGCTGGCTTGCCTCTCCCTTGACGGTCGGAGGGAAACCCAATGGTGGTGTGAGTGAGGTCAAAGAGAGGGAGGTGGAAGAGGCGTGAGGATAGAGGATAGGGAGGAGGAGGGGGGGGAGAGAGGGTAAGAGGAGAGGAGAGGCTGGAGGAGTGATGAGGGAGAGGGAGGGGAGAACGAAACCGCGCGGACATAGAATGGAGAAGATTTATAGATGTTTTTACCAACTCAGGCATTGCTTCAGTTTTAGGCTGTTGGTTGCATCACTGATGTTACCCAAGCTGTTTACACTAGCTACTGCAGGGTTGGCCCACATTACTGCTTTATCAAAAGAGGAATTACATCCTTTACAAGTGTGTTTACTTGAAGTCTGCTGTTATAGTACACACTGACCCAAATGTTCTTGTTGAAATAGATGTTTCCCATACTTAACTGGGGCTTTGTCTTACAACATAGAACGTCAGACATGTAGTGATCAATATGTTTGGAACGTCAGACATGTAGTGATCAATATGTTTGGAACGTCAGACATGTAGTGATCAATATGTTTTGAACGTCAGACATGTAGTGATCAATATGTTTGGAACGTCAGACATGTAGTGATCAATATGTTTTGAACATCAAATCACAATGAAATCGCAGTGTCAAATCGCAATATATATAAAATTGGGAGAATCGCAATGCATATCATATCGGCATCTAAGTTTTCGTGATGATATTGTATCGTGAGGTCCTTGGCAAGTCCCACCCCTAACGGGTAACCAACGCCAGGACTGGGAAACATATTATTTCTCCATAGATCTGTTTCAATTCTGTTTTTCTCAAAGATGAATATGAAGATCTCTCTCCAACCGCTAGGCTGTGTTGAGAAGAGAACACAAGTGCAGGTGTGCAGCAGTTTTCACTCGTTGGAGTAAAAACCTTACAGGAAGGTATCTCCTCCAGGAAACAGGGTTGGAGTGAAAACCTACAGGAAGGTATCTCTACCAGGAACAGGGTTTGGAGTGAAAAACCTACAGGAAGGTATCTCTACAGGAACAGGGTTGGAGTGAAAACCTACTGGACAGTATCTCTACCATGAAACAGGGTTGGAGTGAAAACCTACAGAAGTATCTCTCCAGGAACAGGGTTGCAGTGAAAACCTACAGGAAGGTGTATCTCTACAGAACAGGGTTGAGTGGAAAACCTACAGGAGGTATCTCTCCAGGAACAGGGTTGGAGTGAAAACCTACAGGAAGGTATCTCTACAGGAACAGGGTGGAGTGAAAACCTACAGGGAAGTATCTCTCCAGGAACAGGGTTGCAGTGAAAACCTACAGGAAGGTATCTCTACAGGAACAGGGTTGATCTCTCTCTTGTG
>NW_019942689.1:32350-36924 GCF_002910315.2 Salvelinus sp. IW2-2015
CTGTTCCTGTAGAGATACCTTCCTGTAGGTTTTCACTCCAACCCTGTTCCTGGAGAGATACCTTCCTGTAGGTTTTCACTCCAACTCTAATCTAGCACACCTGATTCTAATAATTAGCTGGTGTACAAACTGAATCAGGTTAGTTACAGCTGGGGTTTAAAAGAAAACCTTACAGGCGGGTAGCTCTCCAGGAACAGGGTTGGAGAGTCCTGGTCTATGTGATCCTGAGTGTGTGTAGCAGTGTAATAGTATTTATAGAGGCAGGGGCATGAACAGTCTCTGGTGTTTCAGGATTAGCTTGTTTGGCCTGGTGAGCGACCCTGGTTTTTCTGCATCATTTCAGGGCCTCCATGTTTTCAGAGGGAGATTAGCGGGAGGCCAGGTTATTTGGTAATGTGATGACCCCTCACACTCTTCACACCTCACCACCACTCTCCTGAGACCACTGTCARACACACAGGAATGAGAGACTAGGTGTGTGTTGTGTGTGCGTGCGTGCGGGTGTCTGTGTGCATTTCCATTTGTGCGTGCACATGTGTGTAAAGTGGATAACATAGTGATACATGAAATAGTAAGGTAGCTGTCGAAAAAAGCCAAAGATAGAGGCCATAGTGAGAGAGACAGACCAGTCACAGAAAACGGAATAACAAAAACATGTCCGTACCGGTTGCAGTTTTAAATAATCTATATCATGATTATACCTCCATAACCCTCTCAGTGGAGGCTGCTCTAAGCATTCATTTTTTTAACAAAGCCATTTGATTCCTCTACTCCTGTTAAAATGCCTCTCTGGGTAGTGGTTCCCCCTGTGTGTCAGTACAGACTCTCTAGTGTCTGTCTAGGAGTCCGTCTGCTGACCTGCGTGTCTGTCCTTGGGTTCACGCCTGGATATGCAATCTTTCCTCAGCAGTAGCTAGCACCTTCAGCCTTTCAGCTTCCAGCTTCCTCCTTTTGATCTCAGACGGATAACTTCTGCCTGGCTGCCTCTCCTCTCTGACGGTCGGAGGAAAACCCAATGGTGGGTTAGTTGAGGTCAAAGAGAGGGAGGTGGAGAGGGAGGTAGAGAGGGGGAGAGGGAGGGGGGAGAGAGGGGTAGAGGGAGAGGGAGGTGGAGAGGGAGAGGGAGAGGGAGGGGGAGAATGGGGGATACATAAAAGGGAGAGAGATTTATAGATGTTTTTACCAACTCAGGCCATTGCTTCAGTTTTAGGCTGTGGTTGCATCACTGATGTTACCCAAGCTGTTTACATAGTATCTGCAGGGTTGGCCCACATTACTGCTTTATCAAAGAGGAATTACATCCTCTTAACAAGTGTGTTTACTGAAAGTCTGCTGTTTATAGTAACACTGACCCAAATGTTCTTGTTGAATAGATGTAATCCCATACTTTAACTGGGGCTTTGTCTTACAACAATGAACAAAAGCCAATTCCCTGCTAATACTAGGGTTTGGAGTGGATTAGTCAAATTAACAGGCGATAGTAGTAGTAACACGATCCAATCCCACCCATAATTACTCACTTTAGGACATATGTTTGGCCAAGCCAACCCAAACCCGTTCTGTAATCTACTTCTGGTCCTTATCGGGCCTAGTTTCTCTGCCCTACCTGTCTGTCCTCTCCACCTCTACCTGTCTGTCCTCTCCACCTCTACCTGTCTGTCCTCTCCACCTCTACCTGTCAGTCCTTTCCACCTCTACCTGTCTGTCCTCTCCACCTCTACCTGTCTATCCCTCTCCACGTCGTACCTGTCTGTTCCTCCCACCTCTACCTGGTCTCCCTCTCCACTTCTACCTGTCTTTCCTCTCCACTGCTACCTTGTTACCCTCTCCACTCTTACCTGTCTTACCCTCTCCCCCTCTACCTGTGTGTCCTCTTTTCCACCTGTACTGTCTGTACCCTCTCCACTTCTTACCTGTCTACCCTCTGTCGCACTTCTACCTGTCTGCTTTCTCTCCACCTCTACCTCTGTTACCGCTTCTCCACCTCTACCTGTAGTCCGTCACCTCTACCTTCTCCTCTCCACCTCTACCTGTTGATCCTCTGCCACCTCTACCTGTGTGTCTCTTTCGCAACCTCTACTGTCCTACCCTCTCCACCTCTACCTGTCTACCCTCTCCACCTCTACCTGTCGTGGTCCTTTCCACCTCTACCTGTCTACCCTCTCCACCTCTACCTTGTTACCCTCTCCACCTCTACCTTGTTGAGTCCTTCCACTCACTGTCTACCTTCGTCCACTTCTACCCTGTCTACCCTCTCCACCTCTACCTGTCTACCCTCTCCACCTCTGACCTTGTCTACCCTCTCCACCTCTACTTGTTACCTCGTCACCTTCTACCTGTTAGTCCCTTTCACACTTACCTGTCTACCCTCTCCACTTCTACCTGTCTACCCTCTCTCTCTACCTGTGCTACCCTCTCCAGCCTTACCTGTTAGTCTCTCACCTCTACCTGTCACCCTCTCCACCTCTACCGTGTCTACCCTCTCCACCTCTACCTGTCTGTCCTCTCCACCTCTACCTGTCTACCCTCTCACTCTACCTGTGTGTCCTCTCCACGCTCTACTGTGCTGTCCTCTCCACCGTCTACCGTTGTCTAACCTCTCACCTCTACCTTGTGTGGTCCTCGTTCGCACGCTCTACCTGTCTGTTCTCGTCCACCTCTTGACCTGTCCTACCCTCTCCCACCTCTACGCTGTCAGTCCTTTCCACCTCGTAAGCCTGTGTGTCGCTTTCCATTTCTACACTCTACCAACTCTACATGCTGTATTCTCCACCTCTACCTGTCTACCGTTCCACCTCTACATGTCTGTCCTGCTCCACGCGTCTACCTTCTCCAACCTCTACCTTGTTACCCGCTCTCCACCTCTACGCTGTCGTTAAACTGTCTGTCCTCTGCCACTGCTACCCTCTCGGCACCTCTACGCTGTCTGTCCTCGTCCACCTCTACCTGTCTGTCCTCTCCCCGCCTATCCGTCCTCACATCTACTTGTCTAACTTCCACCCTACCCTGTTCTACCTGTTGTCCCTCCCACCTCTACGCCTCTCCACCTCTACAGTGTCTGTCTCTCACCCCTACCCTCGTCCAACCTCTACCTGTGCTGGTCCTCTAGCACCCCTCCCCTCGTTCGCACCTCTCCCTGTCTGTCCTCTCACCTCTACCCTCGTCCCACGTCTACCTGTCTGTCGCCGTCCACTCTACCGCTCTCGCACCTCTACCTGGTCTGTCCTCTCACACCTCTACCTCTCCACCTCCATACGGTCTGCCTCTACGCCTTCCGCCTCTCCACCCCTAACCTGTCTGGTCCTCTCCCACCCCTACCATAACCTCTCCACCTCTACCCGTCCGGTCTGTATCTTAGGAACAGGGAGTGGAGGGTCTGTATCTTAGGACCCAGGCCAGGGGAGAGTCTGTATCTTAGGACCAGGGGAGTGGAGGGTCTGTAATCTATCTTAGGAACAGGGGAGTGGAGGGTCTGTAATCTTAGGACCAGGGGAGTGGAGGGTCTGTCATCTTCAGGAACCAGGGGAGTGGAGGGTCTGTATCTTAGGAAGCAGGGGAAAGTGGAGGGTTGTATATTAGGACCAGGAGAAAGTGGGGTCTGTATCTTAAGGAGACAGGGGACGTGGAGGGTTGTATCTTAGGACCAGGAAGATTGGTCTGTATGCTTAGGACCAGGGGAAGTGGAGGGTCTGTAATCTTAGGACCAGGGAAGGGAGGGTGTCTGTATCTTGGAAAAACATGTATTTGAACAACTGCATTTCATTTGAATGATGCTGTTTTCAACTCTTTAAGCAGTCGAAATATGTAAAGTCAAGTGCAGAGAATAAGAGGGGTGAAATGTGCACACAGAAAACCATGCTCTCCTATGATGTTTATGTACGATTAGTTACCTCAGTTTTACAGCTGCTCTATCTGTAATAGTAGCTATTTAATTACTAGCAGTTTTTTACACTTCACAGACAGACAGACAGGACAGACAGACAGACAGACAGCCAGGACAGACAGACAGACAGACAGACAGACAGACAGACAGACAAGAAGACAGACAGACAGACCAGACAGACAGACAGACAGACAGGCTATTAACGACATAAAACACTATGCTTCTATATGTATAGTACTATTAGTTACCTCAGGTTTTACACTCTTTATATGTATAGTGACTATTAATACCTCGGTTTTGTAACATCTTTTATATGTATAGTAGCTGATTAGTTACCGCTCAGTTTACACCTCTTTATATGTATAAGTACTATAGTTAGCCGTGCAGTTTTACACTCTTTATATGTATAGGTACTCTTAGTTACCCCCTCTCAGTTTTAAACTCTTTTTATATATATAGTACTATTAGTTACCTCAGTTTTACACTCTTTATATGTATGGTACTATTAGTTTACCTCCGTTTTCCTCTCTCTATTAGTATAGACTATTAGGAACCTCCGTTTTACACTCTTTATATGTATAGTACTATTGAGTTACCTCCCGTTTTCTCTCTGTATCTCTATATGTATAGTACTATTAGTTACCTTCGTGTTGTACAATGGACAGATACAGACGTACAGACGACAGACAAA
>NW_019942689.1:37994-42161 GCF_002910315.2 Salvelinus sp. IW2-2015
ATCAACCTTGATACAGTCCTATGTGGGTAGGAAGTAGTGGTGACTATCACCTTGATACAGTCTAGTGGGGTAGGGAATAGTTGGTTGACTAATCACCTTGATACAGTCTAGTGAGGTAGGAAGTAGTGGGACTTAATCACCTTGATACAGTCTAGTGGGGTAGGAAGTAGTGGTGACTAATCCACTTTGATACAGTCTAGTGGGGTAGGAAGTAGTGGTGACTAATCACCTTGATACAGTTCTAGTGAGGTAGGAAGTAGTGGTGACTAATCACCTTGATACAGTCTAGTGAGGTAGGAAGTAGTGGTGACTAAACCTTGATACAGTCTAGTGAGGTAGGAAGTAGTGGTGACTAATCACTTGATACAGTCTAGTGGGGTAGAAGTAGTGGTGACTAATCACTTGATACAGTCTAGTGGGGTAGGAAGTAGTGGTGACTAATCACCTTGATACAGTCTAGTGAGGTAGGAAGTAGTGGTGACTAATCACCTTGATACAGTCTAGTGGGGTACGAAGTAGTGGTGAAATAACACCTTGATACAGTCTAGTGGGGTAGGAAGTAGTGGTGACTAATCACCTTTGATACAGTCTAGTGAGGTAGGAGGTAGTGGTGACTAATCACCTTGATACAGTCTAGTGAGGTAGGAAGTAGTGGTGACTAATTCACCTAGTCACCACTACTTCCTACCCCACTAGACTGTATCAAAGTGATTAGTCACCACTACTTCCTACCTCACTAGACTGTATCAAGGTGAATAGTCACCACTACTTCCTGTTCCTGTGTCATTGTTAATTGTCAGCAGTTTTTCCCTTGATGCTGTAGAACACATCACTACATATTTCCTGTTCCTGTATCACTTCCTGTTCCTGTATCATCACTACATACATTGGAATTAAAACTACTTTTAATAATTGTATTCAAAAGTGCAATTGCAAACCTAAAGTAACATCCAAATAATGTCTCCCTTGCATTTTGCTTAAATAATTCCCTATTTCTTCTCAAATAAAAGTTGAAATTTAAAAAAAATATATATACGTTTAAATCTCCCTACCTTGTAATTTGATTTTCCACATTGCAGAACCAATTCGTATTTTTGTAAACAGAAGTTTACAGGCTCGTAGAACGGTGTAGAACGCTCAGCGTTTGTCGGGATTAATCTTGGCCAAAAAGCCAAGTACTCCGGGGTACCAATCATTTTGTCCGTGCCATTTTTTCTTTATTTTCTCAATAAAAATAATGAACTTAAGTTTACAAAAAATAACATATGTTCTGCGATATGGAAAATCCAATAACACGATTTAGGAGAAATGGGGAATTTTATATTAAAAATGCAAAGGTGGCAATATATTTAGCTGCAATTTTATTCACATAGGTGATTAGTTTTCGACAAACAAGTACATTTGTTTGCTTTTGCACTTTCTAATATAATCAATATTCTATTTTGTGTAGTATATTATATCAGTAGCAAGATTGTCCTCATCTTTTTTTGGTTGTAGTTCATCAGTTTCATATCTCGTTTTTTTGTTAAAGAAAGTTTCAATCCCTCCAGGTTTTGTTGTTGTTCTTGGTAACGTCATTGAGGGAGTTGTATTACGCTGGCCTGGGTTGAACCGGGCAAATGCCCGTCACGTCATCAGGTGAAAGACCACCTTCAAGATTGTTTTGATCACTCAGACTGGGAAATGTTCCGGGTCGGCCTCTTCGACGCTGACTCAGTGGGGTGGGTTCATCAGGACGTGAATAGAGGATGTTGTTCTCACTGTGATGATTACAACTTATCCAACTCCATAATTAATCAACTCCATGATTTTCGAATGAGATGTTCGACGAGCAGGTGTCCACATACTTTTGGTCATGTAGTGTACATTTATATTCCGATAAACCTTTTTTTTTTTCAAATCAATTTAAGGGGCTTTATTGGCATGGAAACATATGTTTACATGTGTTCATATCCTGTGTTTTGGCACATTTGTTAGCCTATATTTAGCTTTTTCTTTAAAGATATTTAAACCGGATATTGATCGTTCTTCCTTCTCTAATTTTCCTCTCTCTCTGTCTTCTCTTTCTCTCTCTCTCTCTTCTCTCTCTCCCCTTCTCTCTCATTTTCTCTCCTTTTCCTCTCTCCCCCCTCTCTCTCTCCTAGATTTGTAAAGAAGAAAGATGAGAAGGTAAAGAAAGCAGAAGCCAAGGCCGCGCTACAGAGACAGAAGTCCGAGGTTCTGAGTGAAGAGGAGCTGGAGAGGATGAAGGAGGAGAGAGAGAGGTGAGATGGTTTTACATCTGAATCTGATTTATACAACATCTGATTTATACAACCTAAAATAAACGTAATCATCGGCACCACTGGTCATCTTTTGTGATGTCACCACAAGGTTCCCACAACCTAATGAAGCATTCTGGGAACCTTTTTGAAGAACATACAACATGTTTGCTGGGAACGTTCTTGCGACGTTAGGTAAATGTTTTATACAAACGTATAATCAGCAGAATTACCTGTACAGTTTTTTTTGTTTCATGAGGACATTTAAACGCAACCTTACAAATGTTCAGGGAACTTTTTCAGAACCAGTTTTGGTTTGCTGGGAAAACATTGGGTTACTACCATTACCTGTAAACTGAATGCTAACTGTTGGGTTAGTACAGGGTGGTGGTGTCACGTTCTGCTTCCCCGGTAGGCGTTCATATCTCTCTAATACCTCCTCCCAAGTCCAGTCTATTCTCTCCTCAACCTCCTCTATAGACCAGGATGCCATCTCCTCCCGAGCTGCTTGGTCCAGTTGAGGTGGGATCTTCTGTCACGTTCGTCATAAGGATCGGACCAAGACGCAGCGTGCGTAGAGTTCCACATATTTTAATAAATAGAAACTCACCAAACAAAACAAACAACTAAACGTGACGTTCTGGACTACTCACAGGCAGCTACACAAAAACAAGATCCCACAAAGCACAAAGGGGAAAATGGCTGCCTAAATATGATCCCCAATCAGAGACAACGATAAACAGCTACCTCTGATTGGGAACCGTAACAGGCCAACATCGACATATAAAACACCTAGATGACCCACCCTAAATCACACCCCGACCTAACCAACATAGAGAATAAAAGCTCTCTATTATTACAGGATGGTGGTTATTATGTATTACAGGTGGTGGTTATTATCACTCGAATCCAAGATGGCGTAGCAGTCGGACATGTGTTTGTCTTGTCCCATATTGTCCCATGTTGTCCCATATTGTCCCATGTAAATAGTTGGTCTCATTGTTTTTTTTCGTATATATTTTTTATATTTTAATCTAATTTTCCACCTACGATCTAAATATACTTTCCTGCCACCCGCCTCATCCATCGTGGTACGGATCTTTATTTTATATAACTTATAACTGGAACCTCCATCAGAAGCTGGCTAGCTAACTAGCTAGTAGTCACTGTTAGCCACGGCTAGCGGTCTTCACCTTTAGCTCGGTCACAAGCCACCTTTACCTCGGGTTAATACCTGCCAGTCTGCACAGCGTGATATCGGACTGCTTTTCTCCACCACATCACCGGATTCCAGCCGCAAGCTCTGGGCCATTACACCGGATCATCACAGCTATCTAGTTGTAAACGAGTGGCTACTGCTGGCTAACGCCTCTGTCCTGAAGCAAGCACCAGTTAGCCTTGAGCTAGGCTCTAGCTAGGCCCATCTTCCGGCTAGCCGAAGAGGTAATCCCGCAAATTCTTGGGCTACAATACCTATTTTGCCAATTTGCCTGGTCCCTTTATTGCCGACACGAAGCCATGTCTTGGGTCTTCGGGTGACAACGCAACGGAAAAGACTAGTCTGCCGACGTAATCGTCCGATGTGGTTTCAACAGGCTTTTCCGTTGCGTTGTGACACGAAGACCCATCTGCTTTCCCCGGCCCGCTAGCTTTCTGAACGCCGTGCCTCCCGCTCGCCTAGCATAGTAGCAACTACAGAACGGCACCCGGACTTACATATTGACTCCTCAGATACCCTAAAATGTAATGAACCTATAATATTTAATACCGTAACACCCTGTATATAGCCTCCACATTGACTCTGTACCGTAACACCCTGTATATAGCCTCCACATTGACTCTGTACCATCAACACCCTGTATATAGCCCTCCACATTGACTCTTACCATAACACATCTCTCTCTTG
>NW_019942689.1:45016-60016 GCF_002910315.2 Salvelinus sp. IW2-2015
CACAGAGACGAAGATATTTTCTTGGTTTTCTATTTGAGATTATTTAGGTTTGATAGGGGAAGCTGAGAGGTCAAATATACTTTAAGATTTTTACTCGGCCAAGTTTACACGCTTCACGTATTGGCGTGGAACGTTTTATCCAGGAGTTGTCTAAAAGGGATTGAATTTTGCTGTTGTCTAATTGTTTTTTTGGTAGATTTCCAACTGGATTCCTTCCATCTATAGGTCATTTTCATGTTACTCAGTTCTTTGGTTATGATGGCTCGTGATTGAGTATGCTCTGGTTCAAGTAGACTGTGATTTTGGCTGTGGTCTGATAGGGGTGGTCAGTGGCTGATGGTGAACGTCTGTAGAGACTCTGTGGTTGAGGCAGTGATAAAGTAGTCTACATGTGTACTGCAAGAGATGAAGCTATGGTGACCTACCATAGGAGTCCCTCGAAGCCCTACCATTGACTATGTTACATACAGCGTGCGCAGAGCTGAGGAGTTTGTGACCCGTTTTTGTTGGTTCATGTCTTTGTCATAGTTGTGCCTGGGGGGCCATATGGGGAGGGATGCTGTCACTCCAAGGTAGGTGTTTTGTCCCTGTGTGCTGAGGGTGTCTGGTTATCTTGTACAAGCTTCTGGCATCTTTAGGTCGCCACAGACTCACATCACAGTCCTACTGGCCTGGAAATGATTGATTTTCCTCATTCAGGATGGAGAGGTATCATTCATTAAGCTATGGGGATCTACAGTGGCGGGCTATACCGCGTGCACAAGGAGGCATTTTTTCTCGTTAAGATAATTTCCTTTTTGAATTTGTAGCCAAATGGTAAATGTTCCTGTTTGATTCAGTCTCTCATGCGGAGTGACGCTTACGGTACTGCTCTAGTACAAACTTAGCATTCCCTGAGTCTTCCTGGCTTCTCAACCATGGTAGTTTGGTGGAATGGGAATACAGTTTCTCGATCACTCTAGACGGCGCAACAGTGGAGCTCTGATCTCCTCTGTCACAGGTTTCTCTGCTAGGATGGACATGTCTGCTTACCCGATTCTTTGGTGAAGTCGGGTTCCTGCTCTTTAGGCCAAGGCAGCATGACCTCAGGCTTGATATTCCAGGATGATTATGTGAGGCTTTTTGTTCCATAAAGTGTCCACAGTGGTACACGTGTAACAGTGTAACACAGTGTACACTCTCTCTCTTCCTCTCTTTCTGTGTGTTGTGTTGGTGTGGTGTGTGTGTGTGTGTGTGTGTGTGTGTGTGTGTGTGGTGTGTGTGTGTGTGTGTTGTGTGTGTGTGTGTGTGTGTGTGTGTTGTGGTGTGTGTGTGTGTGTCGTGTGTGTGTGTGTGTGTGTGTGTGTGTTGTGGTGTGTGTTTGTGTGTGTGTGTGTGTGTGTGTGTGCTTTGTGCGTGTGCGTGTGTCTAGTTCAGACGTGACAGCTAGCAGGTTTTGTTTCATCAGATGCTAAAACATGCCCCTCCTGAACCACTCATCTCCTCCCCCTCCCTCCATACTCTCCTCTCCTCCCTCCTCCTCCATATTATTCCTCCTCTGCCTCCTGGCTCCGCTCTCCTCTTTTGTGGTTGCGTTTGTAAATCACTAGAGAACAGGGGGAAAAAAAGCCTATTACAACTATGTGTTGTTGATAATTGCCTTGTGTTCTCTATAACCTGGTAGTTCATATGCTTGCGACCGTGATATATAGGCTAAAAGGCTGAGACATTAGGAGACACAGTGGCAGATTAATCAAACCCCACTTTTGTTTCTCACAAAACGCGGGGAGCAACTCTGTCCGGTGAACACTGTTTTAATAGCATGAGGACTTCTCTCTCTCTTCTGTGTGTGTGTGTGGGGTGTGTGTGTGTGTGTGTGTGTGTGTGTGTGTGTGTGTGTCTGTGTGTGTGTGTGGTGTGTGTGTGTGGTGTGTGTGTGTGTGTGTGTGTGTGTGTGTGTGTGTGTGTGTGTGTGTGTGTGTGTGTGTGTGTGTGTGTGTGTGTGTGCGCACGTTCGTGCAAGTAGAGAAACCATGTTGACTCACCCTACTTGTAGAGAAACGCCAATGACATCCTCTTCTGTCATGTTGACTTAATGGTCTGTCACTCTGTCATACAGTACACGCTTTTAGTTTTTTGTCCTAGGCTACCTGGCTAAAATGATTGCTCGCTAGCCTAACTTCCTTCCATGGGCAACATTAGCTAGTTAACATTAGCCTTCTACATCCAGCTACATGTTAAATTTCTCTCAGTCCAGGGTCACAATGTATGAATTAATGGTTGGATCAGAATCACTGTTATAATCATTGGCCAGTAAAGAGAATTAAGTAAAACCACAAGTCCAAATCACTATCTCCATCCATGGCTAATTTAGGAAAGGGACAATTTTATTTAGCCAGCCACCGGAGGACAACAAAACAACGAGATGCAATAATTCAAGATGTTTCTGTCAATGACGTATGCTCTCAATGTGATTTGATAGGAGTGACACCAAATCCAAACTGGCTTCCTTTGACACTTGTTTTTTGGTGTGCCAGAACCATTCACAGTTGAGCTCACTCAGTTTAGCTTAACGCTGATTGGTTATTATTTAATAATTTTTTTATCAAGGGAGTCCAAATGCTCGCTGGCTTCCCTTGCATTCAATTCTACAGGTGGCAACAATTTCATACTCTTTATATATTACCCTTTCTCTCCCCAATTGGTAGTTACAGTCTTGTCCCGTGCGGACTCGGGAGAGGCGACGGTGGAGAGCCATGCGTCCTCCGAAACACAACCCAACCAAGCCGCACTGCTTCTTGACACACTGCTCGCTTAACCCGGGAAGCCAGCCGCACCGATGTGTCGGAGGAAACACCGGCCGCCACAAGGAGTCACAAGAGTGCAACGGGACAAGGACATCCCAGCCAGCCAAAACCTCCCCTAACCCCGACAACGCTCATGGGTCTCCCGGTCACAGCCGGCTGCGACACAGCCTGGGATCGAAACCTGGATCTGTAGTGAAGCCTGAAGCCTTAGACCGCGTCGCCAGTCGGGAGGCTGTCGTACTTCTTTTGAAAAGACAGTATCAGATAGATGGAAAGGGAAAGGGGGGATACCTAGTCAGTTGTACAACTGAATGCATTCAACTGAAATGTGTCTTCATGGCTGTTTCGCTCGCTTGGAATCTTTCTCCGGTGACATACATTCAGCCATTTGAATCGAAGGACAATTCTGAAACACAGAGAGACTAAAAAAATATACATGTTAATATATTTTTTTTTTACTTCTTTTTTTCTTGGTTATTTTTTTAGGGAAGCCTGGTTTCCCTTGGCAACCGTGAATACACTCCACTGACAGGAACACACACACATGTGTACACATATTCACGTAGATATACACACCAATCTCTTGTCCTCCACAACACCTGTCTCCCTCTCTCTCCTGCTGTGTAGTGGATGGTAGCTGGTCGTGCTGGTCTGGCTGGTCTATGTGTTCAGTGACGTGTGGAGGGGGACACTATACGAGGACGCGCACCTGCAACAACCCCCCACCAGCCCATGGAGGAGATATATGTCTGGGACTACACACTGAAGAGGCTCTCTGTAACATACAATCATGTCCAGGTACACACACAGTCACACACACACACACAGTTCACAACACACAAGTCAACCACACACCACACAAACACACACCACACACACACACACCACACACACACACACACACACACGTCGACACCACACACACACACACACACACACACACACACACAACACACACACACACACAACCTGCTTTAGTTCCTGTCTGTCTACTAGCTCTCCTGACAACTCATCATTGCAAGTTGTTTTTGTCTGTTAGAAACACACTTTACTGCCATTCAATGTTCATAATGATTTGTCTCTTGGCATTTGTTACACAGTTGAATGTAAACGTGTGTACACAGCAGTCCAGCTATAATAATTTGGTTATTTTCTGTCTCCAGAGAGTTGGTCTAACTGGTCCTATGGTGCCAGTGTGACAGTTTGGCTCCCAGCTGCGTGTTCGACACTGTAATGTCCTGTTCCCACTGGAAACCAATGTTCAGGAAATCACACTGAGACCAGGGCCTGCCCACCTGACTCCACTTATACCGGGTAATAGAACACACACGCAAGCACGCACGCACACACACACACGCACGCACGCACGCACGCACACAGTAACGGTCCTATGTGTGCTGGTGTAGGGAGTCAGGCGCGGGACAGCAGATATGAGTAATTAAAAAGTACTTTACTCAAAAAATACAAATATACAAGGCAACAATGATAGCCCACAAACACGGACCGAATTACACAAAACAATCACTCAGAACACAATGGGGAACAGAGGTTTAAATAATAACAGTAATTGGTTGAGTGAAACCAGGTGTGATAAGACAAAGACAGAACAAATGGAAAATGAAAAGTGGATCGGCGGTGGCTAGAAGGCCGGTGACGTCGACCGCGGACCGCCGCCGAACAAGGAGAGGGACCGACTTCGGCTGAAGTCGTGACACACACACACACACAACACACACACACACACACACACACACACACACACCACACACACACACACACAACACACACACACACACCACACCACAACACACACACACACACACCAACACACACACACACACACACACACACACACACCCAAATGTGCAACCAGTTTTTTTAAACTGCATTGTTGGTTACGGGCTCGTAAGGAAGCATTTCACTGTACATGTGTTTTTCGGCGCATGTGATTAATACAATTTGACTTGATTTGAGTTGACACATTTATGCATGAACGCACCACACACACAACAGCCCAAGTAGTATTGATGTGTGTCCTGACAGGGATCTCCCTTATTGACAGGGTGTAATGTGAGACACACCAGAACATTGATGTCTACTACACCTCTGGATAATTAGACCTCTTACTCTCTCTCTCTGAGTTCTGAAGGCTCAATCAAACACAACACACACACACACACACACACACACACACACACACGTTGACGTCTTCCGCTTTGACGTCTTCCACATAGTATGAATGGACACTTTGGACTATCTAACACTTAGCGACCCATAGATAATAAAACATTTGAACTTCTTCAAAACTGGCTCACACTTCCTTTTGTAATGTACTCCATGACTGTAGCCTATCTTAGTTGATAAGTGTACTCCAGTGGTATGACAGTAACCTATATTAGGGATAAGTGTACTCCAGTGGTATGACAGTAACCTATATTAGGGATAAGTGTACTCCAGTGGTATGACAGTAACCTATATTAGGGGATAAGTGTACTCCAGTGGTATGACAGTAACCTATATTAGGGGATACGTGTACTCCAGTGGTATGACAGTAACCTATATTAGGGGATAAGTGTGAATCACTTTATTTGTCTGAAACACCAGTATGTGTCTAGCTCCTTATCACTAATCTGTTTTAATGGGAATGGGAATAGGAATAGGAATGGGAATATGAATGGGAATGGTAATGACATCGCACTCCATCAAGGTTATTAGAAGAGTTGTGTACTTAATTTCTATTAATGAGGCCTGATACACTACTTATCATTCGCTAGTTATCATGCGCTACTTATCATTCGCTACTTACCATAAGCCTCTTCAGGTGTACCTGGTGATGGGCGTCATCATCCTCTGGTTCAGTCTCAATATAATGCTCACACGCGTCCCTCGTATCTATCCCGTTTTCCAGGGTAACAAGTCTGTGCTTCTGTTACTTATCTCTTTTTATCTTCTTTTTTTAAGAAGTCTCCATCGCTCGTTCCAGTCAGGAGGAGAGAAGATGCGGAGGTATGAGTGCGTATGTGTTCATGTAGTGGGATAGTGGGATAATGTAGTGGGATAATGTTGTGTGTTGGTGTGATAATGTGTGGGGATAATGTAGTGGGTAGTGGGAGATAATGTAGTGGGATATTGGGGTAATGTTGTGGGATATGGGGATAATGTGGTGGGATAGTGGGATAATGTAGTGAGATGGTGGGATAATGTAGTGGGATAGTGAGATAATGTAGTGTGATAATGGTGTGTGCTGGGTGTGATAATGTAGTGGGATAATGGGATAATGTGGTGGGATAGTGAGATAATGTAGTGGGATAGTGAGATACTTTAGTGGGATAGTGGGATAATGTAGTGAGGATAGTGAGATAATGTAGTGGGATAGTGGGATAATGTAGTGGGATAGTGAGATAATGTAGTGGGATGTGAGATAATGTAGTGGGGATAGTGAGATAATGTAGTGGGATAGTGAGATAATGTAGTGGATGGTGAGATAATGTGGTGGGATAGTGGGATAATGTAGTGGGATAGTGGATAATGTAGTGGGATAATGGGATAATGTGGTGGGAATAGTGAGATAATGTAGTGGGATAGTGGGATATGTAGTGGATAGTGAGATAATGAGATGTGGTGGGATAGTGAGTATAATGTAGTGGGATAGTGGAGGATATGTAGTGGGATAGTGGGATAATGTAGTGGGAATATGTGGGGATAAATATAGTGGGGATAATGTAGTGGGATAGTGGGATAATGTAGTGGGATAGTGGGATAATGTAGTTTGATAGTGAGATAATGTGGTGGGATAGTGGGATAATGTAGTGGGATAGTGGGATAATGTAGTGTGATAATGTTGTGTGCTGGTGTGATAATGAAGTGGGATAATGGTGTGTGGTATTGTGTTAATGGAATGTGCTAATGTAGTGTGATGGTGTGATAATAAAGTGTGATAATGTCATGTGATAATGTAATGTGATGGTGTAATAATGAAGTGTGACATTGTGATAATGCAGTGTGGTAGCGTGATAATGTGGTGTGATAGTGTGATCATGTAGTGTGGAAGCGTGATAATGTTGTGTGGTAGTGTGGTGATGTAGTGTAATAATGTAGTGTGATAATTTAGTGTGCTATTGTGATAATGTAGTGTGATGGTGTGACTGTGTAGCGTGATATTGTGATAATGTAATGTGGTAGCATGATAATGTGGTGTGATAGCATGATCATGTATTGTGATGTTGTGATAATGCCGTGTGGTATTATGATAATGCAGCACGATAATGTTGTGCTGTGGTGTGATAATGGTATGTGATGTGTGATAATGTAGTGCGGTTGTGTGATAATGTAGTGTGATAGTGTGATAATGTTGTGTGATAATGTAGTGTGATAATGTGATAGCATAATATTTCATGTCGTGTGTAGTGTGATTTTTTGGGGGGGGATCAATAATGAGCTCATTCACAGTTTCTAATGCGACGCCAGTCTTTGTGCAGACTGCTCATTTTTACCCATAAAAACAGTGTTACACAAATGTTTTATCATTTAAAGCATTCTCTCTACTTCCCTTCTCCAGATTTCAACGTGTTCCATATGATCGCTGTAGGCCTGAGTAGTTCTATCCTGGGGTGTTTGGTCACCTTACTGGTGTACACCTACTGCCAGCGCTACCAGCAGCAGTCTCACGATGCTACAGTCATCCACCCCATCTCAGCATCACCACTCAACACCTCCATCACCAACCACATCAACAAACTGGACAAATACGACTCGGTGGATGCCATTAAGGTTTGTATACTGACACACTCTGTGTCAGTCTAGGATAAACCTATATACAGTGGGGAGAACAAGTATTTGATACACTGCCGATACACTGCCGATTTTGCAGGTTTTCCTACTTACAAAGCATGTAGAGGTCTGTCATTTTTTTCATGCATACGGTCACACTGTCAACTGTGGAGAGACGGAATCTAAAACAAAAATCCAGAAAATCACATTAGTGTATGATTTTAAGTAATTAATTTGCATTTTATTGCATGACATAAGTATTTGATCACCTACCAACCGTAAGAATTCCGGCTCTCACAGACCTGTTAGTTTTTCTTTAAGAAGCCCTCCGTTGTTCTCCACTCATTACCTGTATTAACTGCACCTGTTTGGAACTCGTTACCTGTATGAAAAGACACCTGTCCACACACTCAATCAAAACAGACTCCAACCTCTCCACAATGGCCAAGACCAGAGAGCTGTGTAAGGACATCAGGGGAAACATTGTAGACCTGCACAAGGCTGGGATGGGCTACAGGACAATAGGCAAGCAGCTTGGTGAGAAGGCACAACTGTTGGCACAATTATTAGAAAATGGAAGAAGTTCAAGATGAACGGTCAATCACCCTCGTCTGGGGGTCTCCCCGGGTCTCCCCGGGTCTCCCCGGTCTAGATAGCTGGTCTCCCTGGTCTATAGTACTGTAAACCCCTGAGATGGTCTATAGTACTGTAAACCCTGGGCTGGTTCTATAGACTAGTAAACCCTGGGCTGGTCTATAGTAACCCTGTAACCCGTGGCTAGTCTATAGTACTGTAAACCCTGGGCACTGGTCTATAGTACTGTAACCCTGGGCTGGTCTATAGTACTGTAAACCCTGGGCTGGTCTATAGTACTGTAAACCCCTGGGCTGGTCTATAGTACTGTAAACCCATGGGCTGGTCTATAGTACTGTAACCCTGGGCTGGTCTATAGTACTGTAACCCCTGGGCTGTCTATTGTAAACCCTGGGCTGGTTAATGTACTGTAACCCCTGGGCTGGTCTATAGTACTGTAAACCCCTGGGTGGTCTATAGTACTGTAAACCCCTGGGTGGTCTATAGTACTGTAAACCCCTGGGCTGGTCTATAGTACACGAAGTAACCCCTGAGCATGGTCTATAGTACTGTAAACCCTGGGCTGTCTATAGTAACTGTAAACCTGGGCTGCCGCATAAGTGCGCACTTAACCCTTGGACGGGAAACATTAGTACTGTAAACCCCTGGGCTGGTCTATAGTACTGTAAACCCCTGGCTGGTCTATAAGTCACTGTAAACCCCTGGGCTGGTCTCATAGTAACTGTAACCCCTGGGCTGTCTATAGTACTGTAAACCCTGGGCTGGTCTATAGTATTGTAACCCCTGGGCTGGTCATTAAGTACTGTAAACCCTGGGCTGGTCTATAGTACTGGGTAACCACTGGATGGTCTAATAGTACTGTAAACCCTGGGATGGTCTATAGTACTGTAAACCCTGGGATGGTCTAATAGTACTGTAAGAAACCCTGGGCGCTGGTCTATGTACTGTAAACCCCTACTGGGCTGGTCTATAGTACTGTAAACCCCCTGGGATGGTCTATAGTATTGTAAACCGCCTGGGCTGGTATATAGTACTGTAAACCCTGGCGACTGGGATGGTCTATAGTACTGTAAACCCTGGGCTGGTCTAAAATAGTCTTGTAAACCCTGGGCTGGTCTATAGTACTGTCAAACCCCTGGGCTAGTCATATAGTACTGTAACCCTGGGCTCGAGTCTAGTAGTATTCGTAACCCTGGGCTGGTCTATAGTATGTCAGTAACCCTGGGCTGGTCTATAGTACTGTAAACCCTGGGCATGGTCCTATAGTACTGTAAACCCCTGGGATGGTCTAGTACTGTAAACCACCCTGGGCTAGGTCTACATAGTATGTAAACCCCTGGATGGTCTATAGTACGTGAACCCCCTGGGGCTGAGTCTATAGTATGTAAACCCAACACCTGGGCTGGTCTAATAGTACTGTAAACCCCTGGGCTGGTCTTATAGTACTGTACACCCTGGGATGGTCTATAGTATGTAAACCCTGGCATGGTCTATAGTACTGTAAACCCTGGGATGGTCCTATGTGACTGTAAACCCCTGGGCTGGTCTATAGTACTGTATAACACAGGGATGGCTCATCTATAGTACTGTAAACCCACTGGGCTGGCTATAGTACTGTAAACCCCTGGGCTGGTCTATAGTACTGTAAAACCTGGGCTGGTCCTATAGTACTGTAAACCCACCTGGGCGTTCTATAGTACTGTACCCTGGCTGTCTATAGTAGCTGTAGAAACCCCTGGGCTAGTTTCTATAGTACAGGCTGTAAAACGCCTGGGCTGGTCTAGTAGTGACCTACTTGTACAAACCCGCTGGTGCTGGTCTATTAGTACTGTAAACCCCTGGGCTGGTCTATAGTACTGTAAACCCCTGGGCTCGGTACTATAAAGTCCACATGTAACCCCTGGATGTCTATAAGTACTGAAACCCTGGGCTGGTCTATAGTATTGTAGTTCATCCTTTACTTGGTGTGGGGTGGTTCCTGCATCTCACTCTGTGTGACTGCAAACTGATCTGTTTCCTCATAGCCACTTTAGATGTTACACTGCTGTTCTCATAAGTTACTAACAAAATTTAATGAATCAATGTAAATGTCACAAATGGTAGATACAGTATCACAATGTACATAGTTCACAATGTACTCCATAGTATCACAATGATACAATAAGTAGTATCAACAATGTACATAAGCTTACGGTGACTAAAACGGGGTGAATAGGATCCATGTCTTCGTGTTTAATAACAGTAGAACCTCCTGATTTAAATAAATAATACATCAATAATATTAGTTAGTTATCAATTTTCTCTGACCAGATTTCTGTTGACGGGGCAAGGCTTGGTTTGGAAAGTCAATAGGTACGAAGTTGAAGCCATTATTGTATACGAGTTAACGTATTGAGTTAGTCTAGCGAGTTAGCGGTCAATTGAATTAGTCATAAGAGATTAGCGTATTGAGTTTTAGGTCCTAGTGAGATTAGCGTATGAGTTGAGTCTTAGTCTAGTGAGTTAGCACTAATTGAGTTAGTCCTAGCAGTTAGCTATTATGTTTAGTCCTATCTAGCGCAGTTCCACGTATCGATTGAGTTAGTCTAGTGAGTTAGCCTATTGAGTTAGTCCAGCGAGTTAGCCTATTGCGTAGTTAGTCCTAGTAGGGCGCAAGTATAGCCTATTTTGCAGTTCAGTCTACAGCGAGTTTAGCCGTATTATGTAGTCTAAGCGAGTTTAACCGTATTGGTTACGTACGATCCTAGCGTTGAGTTGTCTAGCGAGTCTATAGTTAGTCTAGCGAGTTAGCCTTATTGAGTTAAGTCTTCTAGCGAGTTTAGCCCCTATTATGTTAGTCTAGCGAGTTAGCCTATTATGTTAGTCTAGCGAGTTAGCGTATTGAGTTAGTCTAGCGAGTGTGGACAGAGAGCTGACTTTCAGAAGAGTATACATCTTCTATAAATGACTGAACAGACACACTGTCTAACGTGAATGGATTCTCTGGCGCAGAACTAATGTCTTGGAATGCAGTTTTCATAGCAGAATAAAGATTTGAGAAGTGTCCATCTATCATGTAATTAGAGTCTGGTGTGTGAGTGGAATCCAGTTTGCAGCTATGGATAGAGGAAAATGAATATGGACAATGCTTATTTGGCTCAGTGAAAAACTCAAAAAGAGTCTTTATTCTGCCTCAGTCTTTACTCTTGTTTAATAGCTGGGTTGTACTTTTGAATATACATATAACATCTTCATAATTTAGGTGAGCTCTGAAAGATGAGTGCCATTGAGACAAAGGCAGTGAGTTTAGCTGAAATATTGTCATTTTGAATGACGCCGTAGTGTGTCCTACCTTATAGAGGGCATAGGATGATCATGTGGTCCCCTGGGTACAGTAGAACTTAGTCATCCATTGTGAATCCAGTAAGGATGACTCTTGCCCGTTCCTCTCCTCCCGCAGCCCGATGTGTCTGTACTCTTGACCCTGGACGACCCCGGCATGTGCCAGCCTCTGTCTACTAACATGGGTGTGTCCATGCGTGGCTTGGAGATTTTCTACTAACTTTCTACTGACTTCTGACCTCTACAACATCCCGCCTCTTGACCCACCTCCTAGCCTATCAACAACCTCCTTCCACTTCCTCTTCCTCTCCACCGTGCCCCCACTTCCTGTGGTGCTTCCTGTGTGCGTCAGGTCGGGGTAGACTCAGTTTCTCTGTCATTGCTCAGGAATCCCATTCTTTCATACTCATCTCATAGGGCCAGGGGAAGGCAACTGCGGTCCTCGAGAGCCGTAATGTCTGCTGGTTTTCTCTTCTCTCTCTGGCACTTAGTCAGTAGCTTTGCTGCTTTTAGGATAGCTCAACTCTCGTCCATCGCGCTTCACTTTGTTCAGGCTTTTAATTGATCCATTCATGTTGATCAATTGGTTGATTGATCAGAGAGTGCGCTCACCTGGTCTCCCAGGTCTGGATCAGCTGGTCTCCCAGGTCTAGATCAGCTGGTCTCCCAGGTCTAGATCAGCTGGTCTCCCAGGTCTAGATCAGCTGGTCTCCCCGGTCTAGATCAGCTGGTCTCCCTGGTCTAGATCAGCTGGTCTCCCAGGTCTAGATCAGCTGGTCTCCCAGGTATAGATCAGCTGGTCTCCCAGGTATAGATCAGCTGGTCTCCCAGGTCTAGATCAGCTGGTCTCCCTGGTCTAGATCAGCTGGTCTCCCTGGTCTAGATCAGCTGGTCTCCCAGGTCTGGATCTGAAGGAAATAATGAAAACCAGCAGACATTGTGACTTCTAGGAACCGGTGTTGTCCACCCCTGCCATTGGATTACCCATAGACTTTTGAGAAGGCAGTGTATTATCCACTCATCTCTTTCCGTTCTGAAACGTCCGCCATGTTCTGACACCTTTCATTTGCATGTGTTGGTTTTTCAATTTTCTGTCTTCCCCTTTATTTCCCTGTCTGATTAGTTCTGTTTGGCTTTCTAATGTGATGGGTTACCATGGAGAAAGAGAACTTGCTGTAAACTCATTTCATTTTCTCCGTAGCTGTCTGCTTTCTCTCTCTATCTCTAATGCCACCCAACTGTTCAACAGCTTTTGTTGAACTGCACTAAAAACACTATAAAGTCAGATTGGAAGAAGCCTGGTTAATTTCTGAGTTCAGCCATGGGGCCACTAAGAGATACTAGATAATAGAGTTTTAGACTGATTTAGGCTTTTAAGAAATAAAGGTGAACATAAAATGGGTAGTTTATTCCATTTTAGACATGGAAATTGTCTTTTTAGACTCAACTAATAACACATTATTTGGACATTGAGTTATGTTTGTCGGTCACTCAATGCAAGTCATGAAAATGTAATGGGGATAGAATAATATTATATGTGCTCAGCGTTCACATCTCCCGTGAGTTCATATATGGATCCATCAATCAAGAACAAAACGCAGCATCATCAACTGATGAATTATTCCGCCTCCAGGGACTTTCAGAGTAGACTTATCTAGGACCGAGATGATACCAGTATCGCGATACTCGTTACTAACATGGCATTTAAACAAAACACAAAGCGGATTTAACTTCTTTAGGAAAACAGCCCTAATGTTGGAAACAAACATCATTATATTTTCACCTCGAGTCACATGTATTTATTTTCAAAGCTATAGCACACAACATTTTACATACAGCAGGTTTTTAAAGGACCAAAGAGTTTGTATCGTCACAGCCTTACACCTCATTGACAAATTTATGAGACAGAGGGACGCACATCAATTAAACAACCTGCTGAGGTTGCACTGACCTCAGAGTTCTGAACTCACAGAACCACACGGCATCTTCACAGAACCACACGGCATCTTCACAGAACCATACGGCATCTTTACAGAACCATACGGTATCTTCACAGAACCATAGAGAAGGGCAGGACAGAGATACCCTGTGGCGTTTCCTAATTTTCTGACTTGATTAATCACACACAGGCTGATGTGGAGACATTAGAGATGAGATCAGTAGACTATGGTTTCTCACCAAAACACACTGTACTTCCTCAGTGGTTATCATTGTTGCCAGCCTGTTGGGATTGTCAATGTTCTGGCCTTGTTCTTTGAGATGGTATGCTTCATTCATGTAGTGACCTCCCATTGATTGTTATGTTGTTGCTCCAAGGATTATTTTCCTGTTGGATACATTCCCTTAATTAAGCTTCAGCTTTCATTAGCCATTTAGACTGAATCATCATATTAAACTGGGTGGTTCGAGCCCATAATGCTGATTGGCTGACAGCCGTGGTATATCAGACCGTATACCACGGGTATGACAAAACATGTATTTTTACTGTTCTAATTACGTTGGTAACCAGTTTATATAGCAATAATGCACCTCTGGGGTTTGTGGTATATGACCGCGATGCGTCGTGTTTAAGAACAGCCCTTAGCCATGGTATATTCGCCATATACCACACCTCCTCGGACCTTATTGCTTAATTACACCATGGTGTTTCAATACAGTTGACACTGACTCTCTCTGCTCTCTCTGTGTCTCATCCTCTTCCACTTCCTCATCCTCTTCCTTTTTCCCTCTTCATCATCATCTTCATCACCCTCTTCCTCATCCTCTTCCTCTACCTCATCCTCTTTCTCTTTCTCTTCCTCCTATTCTTCATTCTCTCTCTGTCCTTCACAGGCTTTCAATAAGAACAACCTGATTCTGGAGGAAAGAAATAAGTACTTCAACCCCCAGCTAGCCGGGAAGACTTACACCAATTCATACTTCACTGACCTCAACACTTACGATGACTATTAACCCTTTGTTGGGCTACAGCACCGGGGATACACACCCTTGTGCAGACAACAAACCTACACCACTCGTTATGACAATGTCCTATATTTTTCCACTTCGTAATGAAATCTATGACATTTTATGTGGGACCCTTCCTCTCTGGGACCCATTGGCAGCTGCCATCCAATCAAATTACAGCCACACAGCGATGTCATCGAAGGGACAGGCCCACTTCCCCTCATGTGCTCGGCTGGGGTTCACCCGTGAAGGTTCTAGTATGGAAATAAAAAATCAACAACAACAACAAGATCTTGACTTGATTCCCACGAACATGGAAACAACTGGAATTTCGATTTTCATTGGAGGAAGGGAGAGAAGAAAAAGGAAACTGGAAGAGCTTTCTGAATGGGAAGGACCCTGCTGTGATTTCCTGTCTCTGGTTCCAGAACTGTGTCGGGTTCCGGGGAACAAAACAACCCAACTGCTTTGCATGATTTTATCTGTCACTCTGTTCAGTTTTGCATGGTTGGTAGCGGTTCAGGGCTTGAGGCCTTGCAGGCAGGCAGGCAGGCAGGCGGGCCAATCACTGTCCGCTGTGCTA
>NW_019942689.1:65016-73589 GCF_002910315.2 Salvelinus sp. IW2-2015
TTTGAGGAGGGTTTACAGGGACATTGATGTGCATCCAACTATCTGCTCAGTGGACATGGAGAAGATAAGATTCACACTCTCTTTCTTGATTGACATGATCAGCTGTGGATACTTCCTTCGGCTGATGAATGACATAATGTTGGTTTATGACCAGGCATTGGGAATGCAACGGTACACAGTATGTTATGGAACTGTTCGGTACGCCCACGTACGGTTCAATACGCACACGTGAACCTCGGGAATTATGGTATACCTGGCATTTTCCTGTCATTTCCAAAATGTGCTTTTTTTCTTGCTGCAGACTAAACGCACGTTGTACATTCAGATCCACAGAACCAGACGCGCAGCTTGTGGCCGTTAGGGAGCTCCTGACAAACTTTACTTCACAGCAATGTCTCAAAATGTGGCAACCGCAGTGACCGCAATCCCTTTCCCTTAAACAACCAATGGACGATTTGCAATGACATCTCAGTAGAAAACCTCCCTAAATGGGCCCCATGAAGAGAGGGGAAACTAAAAAGAAATATTCCCCCAGCTCCAACGTGACAATTGCGAGCGGTAGCGAGACGGAGAGAATCAAATTTGTAGAAGCACCATCGTCTTTTAAACCCGCTGTGTGGGAACATTCTGGATTCAGTATATGATGATGAGGGTAAGAAGACCGTAAACAAACAAAGTACAGTCTGCAGGCGTTGCTTTGCCACGGTCGGCTACTCGAGTTGAAACACTTCTAAAGTGAAATGTCATTTACGTCGCCATCACTTGGCCATATCCCTTGCAGGTGGAGCTGGAGCAAGGAGAGTCCACTAGTTAGCGAAAAAACGACAATCTCTCGCTGCTGCTTTCCAACAACAATTTGCGACAATTTCAGAATAACATATAAAGAAATAACGAAAGCAGTGGGAGTATTCATAGCCAAAGATTTGCAGCCCTATTCGGTGGTTACTGACTTAGGATTTCGTCACCTGATGAAAACATTTTTACCGCGTTACAATGTACCCCATTTCAGCAAATCAAATCAAAGTTTATTTGTCACGTACGCCGAATACAACAGGTGTAGACCTTACAGTGAAATGCTTACTTACAGGCTCTAACCAATAGTGCAAAAAAGGTATTAGGTGAACAATAGGTAAGTAAAGAAATAAAACAACAGTAAAAAGACAGGCTATATACAGTAGCGAGGCTATAAAAGTAGCGAGGCTACATACAGACACCGGTTAGTCAGGCTGATTGAGGTAGTATGTACATGTAGATATGGTTAAAGTGACTATGCATATTTGATAAACAGAGAGTAGCAGTAGCGTAAAAGAGGGGTTGGCGGGTGGTGGGTGGCGGGACACAATGCAGAGAGCCCGGTTAGCATATGTGCAGGGGCACTAGTTGGTCAGCCTAATTGAGGTAGTATGTACATGAATGTACAGTTAAAGTGACTATGCATATATGATAAACAGAGAGTAGCAGCAGCGTAAAAGAGGGGTTGGGGGGGCACTCAATGTAAATAGTCCGGGTAGCCATTTGATTACCTGTTCAGGAGTCTTATGGCTTGGGGGTAAAAACTGTTGAGAAGCCTTTTTGTCCTAGACTTGGCACTCCGGTACCGCTTGCCATGCGGTAGTAGAGAGAACAGTCTATAACTGGGGTGGCTGGGGTCTTTTAGGGCCTTCCTCTGACACCGCCTGGTTTAGAGGTCCTGAATGGCAGGCAGCTTAGCCCCAGTGAGGTACTGGGCCATACACATTACCCTCTGTAGTGCCTTGCGGTCAGAGGCCGAGCAATTGCCGTACCAGGCAGTGATGCAACCAGTCAGAATGCTTTCGATGTTGCAGCTGTAGAACCTTTTGAGGATCTCAGGACCCATGTCAAATCTTTTTAGTTTCCTGAGGGGGAATAGGCTTTGTCGTGCCCTCTTCACGACTGTCTTGGTGTGTTTGGACCATTCTAGTTTGTTGTTGATGTGGACACCAAGGAACTTGACGCTCTCAACCTGCTACACTACAGCCCCGTCGATGAGAATGGGGGGGTGCTCGGTCCTCCAGTAGAGCCCCGTCGATGAGTGCTCAGTCTTGGTGACGTTGAGGGAGAGGTTGTTATTCTGGCACCACCTGGCCAGGTCTCTGGCCTCCTCCCTATAGGTTGTTATTCTGGCACCACCCGGCCAGATCTCTGGCCTCCTCCCTATTGGCTGTCTCGTCATTGTCGGTGATCAAGCCTACCACTATTGTGTCGTCTGCAAACTTAATGATGGTGTTGGAGTCGTGCCTGGCCATACAGTCGTGGGTGAACAGGGAGTACAGGAGCGGACTGAGCATGCACCCCTGGGGAGCTCCAGTCTTGAGGATCAGCGTGGCAGATGTGTTGCCACCTACCCTCACCACCTGGGGGCGGCCCGTCAGGAAGTCCAGGATCCAATGCAGAGGGAGGTGTTTAGTCCCGGGATCCTTAGCTTAGAGATGAGCTTTGAGGGTTGAAAACTGAGCTGTAGACAAGGAATAGCATTCTCACATAAGTGTTCCTTTTGTCCAGGTGGGAAAGGGCAGTGTGGAGTGCAATAGAGATTGCATCATCTGTGGATCTGTTTGGGCGGTATGCAAATTGGAGTGGGTCTAGGGTTTCTGGGATAATGGTGTTGATGTGAGCCATGACCAACCTTTCAAAGCACTTCATGGCTACGGACGTGAGTGCTATGGGTCTGTAGTTATTTAGGAAGGTTGCCTTTGTGTTCTTAGGCACAGGGACTATGGTGGTCTGCTTGAAACATGTTGTTATTACAGACTCAATCAGGCACATGTTGAAAATGTTAGTGAAGACACCTGACAGTTGGTCAGCACATGCCCGGAGCACACATTCTGGTAATCCATCTGGCCCCGCAGCCTTGTGTATGTTGACCTGTTTAAAGGTCTTACTCACGTTGGCTATGGAGAGCTTGATCACACAGTCGTCCGGAACAGCTGATGCTCTCATGTATGCCTCAGTGTTGCTTGCCTCGAAGCGAGCATAGAAGTGATTTAGCTCGTCTGGTAGGCTTGTGTCACTGGGCAGCTCGCGGCTGTGCTTCTCTTTGCAGTGTGTAATACTTTGCAAGCCTTGCCACATAAGACGAGCGTCGGAGTTGTTTGATAGTTTGTCGCAGGGCATAGCAGCGAAGTAATTCCCAAACTCTATGAAAACTGAAAAGGAATTGACACCATTACCCTATCTAGCTCTCTCTACTGATAGTTGAACCTCCAGAACAACTCAAAGCTACCTCTCTGTGACGCTTCACTATGTACTGGAAGCTACCTCTCTGTGACGGTTCACTATGTACTGGAAGCTACCTCTCTGTGACGCTTCACTATGTACTGAAGCTGACTCTCTTGTGCGCTTCATATATACTGGAAGCTACCTCTCAGTGACGGTTTCACTATGTACTGGAAGTCACCTCATCTGTGACGGTTCACTATGTATTGGAGTTTACCTCTCTGTGACGGTTCACTATGTACTGGAAGCTACCTCACTTGTGACGGTTTCACTATGTACTGGAGCTACCTCACTGTGACGGTTCTATGTACTGGAAGCTACCTCACTGTGACGGTTTAACTATGTAACTGTGAAGCTACCTCACTGTGACGTTTTTACTATGTACTGGAAGCTACTCACTGTGACGGTTCACTATGTACTGGAAAGCTACCTCTCTGTGACGTTTCACTATGTACTGGAAGCTACCTCTCTGACGGTTTCGCTATGTACTGGAAGCTACCTCTCTTGGCGTTCACTATGTACTGGAAGCTACCTCTCTGTGACGGTTCACTATGTACTGGAAGCTACCTCTCTGTGACGGTTCACTATGTACTGGAAGCTACCTCTCTCGTGACGCTTCACTTATGTACTGGAAGCTACCTCTCTGTGACGGTTCACTATGTACTGGAAGCTACCTCTCTGTGACGGTTCCACTATGACTCGGAAGCTACCTCTCTGTGAGTTTCCTATGTATTGGAAGTTACCGTCTCCTGTCGGTTCACTATGTACTGGAAGCTACCTCTCTGTGACGGCTTCACTATGTACTGGAAGCTACCTCTCTGTGACGGTTCACTATATACTGGAAGCTACCTCTTCAGTGACGGTTCACTATGTACTGGAAGCTACCTCTCTTTGACGGTTCACTATGTATTGGAAGCTACCTCTCTGTGACGGTTCACTATGTACTGGAAGCTACCTCTCTGTGACGTCTCACTATGTACTGGAAGCTACCTCACTGTGACGCTTCACTATGTACTGGAAGCTACCTCTTTCTGTGACGTTTCACTATGTACTGGAGCTACTCTCTGTGACGTTTCACTATGTACTGGAAGCTACCTCTCTGTGACGTTTCACTATGTACTGGAAGCTACCTCTCTGTGACCGGTTCATATGTAGTGGGAAGCTACCTTCTGTGACGGTTCACTATGTATTGGAAACCTCTCTGTGACGGTTCACTATGTACTGGAAGCTACCTCTCTGTGACGTTTCAACTGTGTACTGGAAGCTACCTCTCTGTGACGGTTCACTATGTACTGGAAGCTGCATCTCTGTGACGGTTCACTATGTATTGGAAGCTACCTCTCTGTGACGGTTTCACTATGTACTGGAAAGCTACATTCTGTGACGGTTCATTATATACTGGAAGCTACCTCTCTGTACGTTCACTATGTACTGGAAGCTACCTCTCTGTGACGGTCCACTATGTACTGGAGCTACCTCTCTGTGACGGTTCACTATGTATGGAAGCTACCTCTCTGTGACGTTACTGTGTACTGGAAGCTACCTCTCTGTGACGGTTCACTATGTATGGAAGCTGCATCTCTGTGACGGTTCATATATACTGGAAGCTACTCTCTGTGACGGTTCATCTATGTACTGGAAGCTACCTCTCTGTGACGGTTCACTATGTACTGGAAGCTACCTCTCTGTGACGGTTCACTATGTAACTGGAAGCTACCTCTCTGTGACGGTTCACTATGTATGGAAGCTACCTCTCTGTGACGGTTCACTATGTACTGGAAGCTACCATCTCTGTGACGGTTCACTATATACTGGAAGCTACCTCTCTGTGACGGTTCACTATGTACTGGAAGCTACCTCTCTGTGACGGTTCACTATGTACTGGAAGCTACCTCTCTGTGACGGTCCACTATGTACTGGAAGCTACCTCTCTGTGACGGTTCACTATGTACTGGAAGCTACCTTCTGTGACGTTTCACTGTGTACTGGAAGCTACCTCTCTGTGACGGTTCACTATGTACTGGAAGCTGCATCTCTGTGACGGTTCATTATATACTGGAAGCTACCTCTCTGTGCGGTTCACTATGTACTGGAAGCTACCTCTCTGTGACGGTTCACTATGTACTGGAAGCTACCTCTCTGTGACGTTCACTATGTACTGGAAGCTACCTCTCTTGTGACGGTTCACTATGTATTGGAAGCTACTCTCTGTGACGTTTCACTATGTACTGGAAGCTACATCTCTGTGACGTTCACTATATACTGGAAGCTACCTCTCTGTGACGGTTTCACTATGTACTGGAAAGCTACCTCTCTGTGACGGTTCACTATGTACTGGAAGCTACCTCACTGTGACGTTTCACTATGTACTGTCTGGGAGATGAAGAGCTACGTGTTGCAAACTCATCCTCTGTATGAGAGGCATATATGCTCACACTTTTCTTAATAATAAAGATCTGAAACCGTACCTTTACCGTGGCCCACAAACTGCGACACATATCGAACCGTGGGCCCACGTACCGTTGCGTCCCTACCAGGCATACAGTAGACCTAGCCATAACCTTCAACCCTATTCTATCACTATGTTTCATGTCCACACCCGGCTCAACCCTAACCCTAGTTTCATGTCCACACCCCGGCTCAACCCTAACCTAGTTTCATGTCCACACCCCGGCTCAACCCTAACCCTAGTTTCATGTCCACACCCCGGCTTCACCTAACCCTAGTTTCATGTCCACACCCCAGCTCAACCCTATCCCTAGTTCATAGTCCACACCCCGGCTCAACCTATCCCTAGCTTCATGTCAACACCCGGCTAGCCCTATCCTAGCTTCATGTACACCCCGGCTCACCTATCCCTAGCTTCATGTCCACACCCCCGGCTCAGGCTATCCCTAGCTTCATGTCCACACCCCCGGCTCAGCCCTATCAGCTTTCCTGTCACACCCGCTCAACCTATCCTAGCTTCATGTCCACACCCCCGGCTCAACCCTATCCCTAGCTTCATGTCCACACCCCGGCTCAACCCTGTCCCTAGCTTCATGTCCACACCCCGGCTCAACCCTGACCCTAGCCTGAACCCTAACCATAACCTTCATGTCCAGGTACTTTTCCTAACAGTTTAAAGACTATCCCACTACTATAAATAGAGTCACTACTATTATACTAGTCTCAAGTTTTCAACACTAACAATTTCAACATTTCAACTCTTCCACTACCATAAAAATGCATTTGGACAGCTAAAACTAGTAACACAAATTTTCTTCTGGAAAATTACCCTTTCTAGTTTTTAGAAGATGAATACTTAACTGTATTTTTGTTTAACTGAGATGCTTGTACACCTCCCTCCACCTAAATCTTAAGCCATATCATTGTTGTGATTGACATGACATATTTTATAGCATGGTGGACGTTACCTCAGGGAAAGGTGTTTATATTACCAAGGTGATGTTGTAATGTACCCCTCCTCATCTGTGACCATTATCAATGTTGACAAGGTTAAAAGACCACGTCAAAAGTAGCTGTATTGTGTGTGTTTGAGAGCGCCTGGAAAATATAGTGTTATCATATGATGTATATTTGTCTTTGGTCCCATTCTCCTCTGTGTGTGGGAGAGGTCCTGTAAAGTTCTAGAATGAGATGACATCATCTGTGATTCCAGGTGAGTTCTGGTTTCAGCCCTACAGGTGAAGAGTCATGTCAATGGAACACAGCACTACCCATGGCACGTGCACAGTCACTCCAATCTAGAGGTGAAGTGTTGTTTCTCACTTACACTCTACTGAACACTCTACTGAACTATTGAACACTCTACTGAACACTCTACTGAATTACTGAACACTCTACTGAACTACTGAACACTCTACTGAACACTCTACTAAACACTCTACTGAACACTCTACTGAACACTCTACTGAACACTCTAATGAACACTCTCCTGAACTACTGAACACTCTACTGAACACTCTACTGAACTACTGAACACTCTACTGAACTACTGAACACTCTACTTGAAACATCTCTCTCTACTGAACTACTGAACACTCTACGACTACTGACACTCCTCTCGAACACTCTCTGACACTCTACTTGAGACTACTGAAACACTCTACTGAACTACTGAACACTCTACTGAACACTCTACTGAAATCACTGACACTTAAACTGAACACTCACTGAACACTCTACTGAACACTCTACTGAACACTCTACTGAACACTCTACTGAACACTCTACTGAACTACGTGACACTCTACTGAACACTCTACTGAACTACTGGACACTCCTACTGAACACTATGAACTACTGGACACTACTGAACACTCTACTGAACACTCTACTGAACTACTGGACACTCTACTGAACACTCTACTGACACTCTACTGAACACTGGACACTCTACTGAACACCTACTGAACACTCTACTGAACACTCTACTGAACTACTGGACACTCTACTGAACATCTACTGAACACTCTACTGAACACTACGAACTACTGGACACTCTACTGAACACTCTACTGAACATCTACTTGAACATTAACTGGAACACTTAACTGAACACTCTCACTAACTGAACACTCTTACTGAAACTACGGACACTCTACTGAACACTCTACTGAACACTTCCACTGAACTACTGAACACTGTACTAACACTACACTGAACTGAACCTGAAACATCCTACTGAACACTCTACTGAACACACTCTACTGAACTACTGAACACTCTACTGAACACTCTACTGAACTACTGAACACTCTACTGAGACACTCTACTGAACACTCTAGAACTGAACCTCTACTGAACATCTACTGGACACTCTACTGACACTCTACTGAAACATACTGAAACACCTACTGAACTACTGAACACTCTACTGAACACTCTACTGAAACTACTGGACACTACACTGACACTCCTACTTGAACTCTGGACACTACTGAACACTCTACTGACACTCTACTGGAACTACTGGACACTCTACTGAACACTCAACTGAACCTCACTGAAACACATACTGAAACTACTGGACACTCTACGAACACTCTATCGAACACTCTACTGAACACTCCTAACTGAACTACTGACACTCTACTGAACACTCACTGAAACACTACTACTAACACTCTCACTGAACTCAGCTGCGACACTCTACTGAACACTCTACTTGAACACTCCCTACTGAACTCTACTGACACTGCTACTGAACACTCTACTGAACACTTCTACTGGACACTACTGGACACTCATCTGAAACACTCTACCATACTGAACACTCTACTGAACTACTACTGAACACTCTACTGAACCGACACTCTACTGAACTACTGAAC
>NW_019942689.1:73666-86669 GCF_002910315.2 Salvelinus sp. IW2-2015
CTACTGAACACTCTACTGAACACTCTACTGAACACTCTACTGAACTACTGAACACTCTACTGAACACTCTACTGAACTACTGAACACTCTACTGGACACTCTACTGAACACTCTACTGAACTACTGAACACTCTACTGAACACTCTACTGAACACTCTACTGAACTACTGAACACTCTACTGAACTACTGAACACTCTACTGAACACTCTACTGAACTACTGAACCCACCTCTTATTTAAGCAATAATGCACGAGGAGGTGTGGTATATGGCCAATATACCACGGCTAAGGGCTGTTCTTATGCACGTCGCAACGTGGAGTTGGCAATACACCACAAACCCCTGAGGTGCCTTACTGCTATTATAAACTCGTTACCAAGGTAATTAGAGCAGTAGAAATAAATGTTTTGTCATAACCGTGGTATACGGTCTGACATAAACCACGGCTGTCGGCCAATCAGCATTCAGGGCTCGAACCAACCAGTTTATATTAAGGGATACATAACACATAATACGCTGTGACACTGTGTGCACACACTTCTTTTTGTGTTTTTGTGTGTGTGAAAGAGGAACACGCTTGTTAAAGGCCCATCATGCAGAAATAAAAGCTTCCATTTAGGAATATGACTTAACTTATATTTGGTTATAGAGGCAGTATTTGCAGTAGGTACCATAGAGAATAGTCCTTCTCTCTGATACATGGTTTGTCTGGGTGATTAATGGCAGCACTCACAGCAGGCAGTAAAACACTACAGGGATTGGTGCTCATAAGAAAATGGATTACCTTAAACAAGAGAAAGATGCAGACAGAGATGTTGGTAACAATGAGGCATCTGTTTAACTCTGCAATCATTACGCTATAGTAAAGTCATCATTACGCAACAGAAAATGGCGCTACGCTCATCACCAATGGGAACCTGTCGACACGGCTGGCTAGCTGTCTTCCAGAGTGAACAACAGTAGAAGACGGGAAAGGGGAGACCCCTGTCGGACAATCAGAGCAATACAAGTTTGCGGCTGAAAGGCCAACGACCTTCCTAAGGAAGGCTGGTTCCGACAGAGATAAACGGCGAACGGCACTCACACGTAAATACATTCATGATTTCTTACTTCAAATGGGCAGCGGGTCGTGTGCAAAGTATATGATTAATGTGAGAATAGTTCTGAAATGTATCAACGATAAGTGTAACCTTTTTCTATCTCTCTCTCTTCGCCACCCTTCTTAATTTTCTGTCTAACATGCCGTCATATTTGAACCAGTCCGCTATGGACCGTTTTCTCATGTATTAAGTGTTTACGTTCTCCTGTTTTCTCATGTATTAAGTGTTTACGTTCTCCTGTTTTCTCATGTATTAAGTGTTTACGTTTCTCCTTTTTCTCATGTATTAAGTGTTTTACGTTCTCCTGTTTTCTCATGTATTAAGTGTTTACGTTCTCCTGTTTTCTCATGTATTAAGTGTTTACGTTCTCCTGTTTTTCATGTATTAGTGTTTACGTTCTCCTGTTTTCTCATGTATTAAGTGTTTACGTTCTCCTGTTTTCTCATGTATTAAGTGTTTACGTTTTCTCCTGTTTTTCTCAAGTATTAAGTGTTTATGTTCTCCTGTTTTCTCATGTATTAAGTGTTTACGTTCTCTCTGTTTTCTCAGTATTAAGTGTTTACGTTCTCCTGTTTTCTCATGTATTAAGTGTTTACGTTCTCCTGTTTTCTCATGTATTAAGTGTTTACGTTCTCCTGTTTTCTCTGTATTAAGTGTTTACGTTCTCCTGTTTTCTATGTATTAAGTGTTTACGTTCTCCCTGTTTTCTCATGTATTAAGTGTTTACGTTCTCCTGTTTTCCATGTATTAAGTGGTTTATGTTCTCCTGTTTTCTCATGTATTAAGTGTTTACGTTCTCCTGTTTTCCTCATGCTATTAAGTGTTTATGTTCTCCTGTTTTCTCATGTATTAAGTGTTAACGTTCTCAACGTTTTCTCATCTAGTTAGCTAGTAAATATATAATTAAACCAATTTGTGTAGTACTGAATCATGAGTAAGGCTGGGGATTTTGCAGATGCACGAGGTTACGACTGTTCAGAATGATGATATGATAAGAGGTAATGATTAATAAGATGACTGTTTATCGATGTAAAAGATACAGTTGAAGTCAGAAGTTTACATACACCTTAGCTAAATACATTTAAACTCAGTTTTTCACAATTCCTGACATTTAATCCTAGTAAATCCTGTCTTAGGTCAGTTAGGATCACCACTATATTTTAAGAATGTGAAATGTCAGAATAATAGTAGAGAATGATTTATTTCAGCTTTTATTTATTTCATCACATTCCCAGTGGGTCAGAAGTTTACATACACTGAATTTGTATTTGGAAGCATTGCCTTTAAATTGTTTAACTTGGGTCAAACGTTTCGGGTAGCCTTCCACAAGCTTCCAACAATAAGTTGGGTGAATTTTGGCACATTCCTCCTGACAGAGCTGGTGTAACTGAGTCAGGTTTGTAGGCCTCCTTGCTCGCACGCTTTTTCCAGTTCTGCCCACAAATATTCTATAGGGTTGAGGTCAGGGCTTTATGATGATCGATCCAATACCTTGGCTTTGTTGTCCTTAAGCCATTTTGCCACAACTTTGGAAGTATGCTTGGGGTTATTGTCCATTTGGAAGACTCATTTACAACCAATCTTTAACTTCCTGACTGATGTCTTGAGATGTTGCTTCAATATATCCACATATTTTTACTTCCAAGTAATGCCATCTATTTTGTGAAGTGCACCAGTCCCTCCTGCAGCAAAGCACCCCCACAACATGATACTGCCAGCACAGTTCTTCACGGTTGGGGTGGTGTTCTTTGGCTTGCAAGCCTCCCCCTTTTTCCTCCAAACATAACAATGGTCATTATGGCCAAACAGTTCTATTTTTGTTTCATCAGACCAGAGGACATTTCTCCAAGAAGTACAATCTTTGTCCCCATGTGCAATTGCAAACCGTAGTCTGGCTTTTTCATGTGTCACGTTCTGACCCTAGTTCCTTTGTTATGTCTCTATTTTGGTTTGGTCAGGGTGTGAGTTGGGGTGGGCATTCTATGTTTTGTTCTATGTTTTGTATTTCTATGTGTTTGGCCTGGTATGGTTCCCAATCAGAGGCAGCTGTCAATCGTTGTCTCTGATTGAGAACCATACTTAGGTAGCCTGTTCCCACCTGTGTTTGTGGGTAGTTGTTTTCTGTTTTGTGTATTGCACCTTGCAGAACTGTTCGTTTGTCGTTTTGTTGTTTTTTTGTTCAAGTGTTCGTATTTATTAAAAGTATCATGAAAACTTACTGCACCTTGGTCCTCTTCTCCTTCTCCCGACGACGTTCGTTACATTATGGTGTTTTTTAGAGTAGTGGCTTCTTCCTTGCTGAGCGGCCTTTTGGGTTATGTCGATATAGGACTTGATTTACTGTGGAAATAGATTTTTGTACCTGTTTCCTCCAGCATCTTCACAAGGTCCTTTGCTGTTGTTCTGGGATTGATTTGCACTTTTTGCACCGAAGTACGTTCCTCTCTAGGAGACAGAACGCGTTTCCTTCCTGAGCGGTATGATGGCTGCGTGGTCCCATGGTGTTTATACTTGCGTACTATTGTTTGTACAGATGAACGTGGTACCTTCAGGCATTTGGAAATTGCTTCCAAGGATGAACCAGACTTGTGGAGGTCTACAATAATTTTTCTGAGGTATTGGCTGATTTATTTTGATTTTCCCATGATGTCAAGAAAAGAGGCACTGAGTTTAAAGGTAGGCCTTGAAATACATCCACAGGTACACCTCCAATTGACTCAAATTATGTCAATCAGAAGCTTCTAAAGCCATGACATCATTTTCTGGAATTTTCCAAGCTGTTTAAAGGCACAGTCAAAGTAGTGTATGTAAACTTCTGACCCACTGGAATTGTGATACAGTGAAATAATCTGTCTGTTAACAATTGTTGGAAAAATGACTTGTGTCATGCACAAAGTAAATGTCTTAACCGACTTGCCAAAACTAAAGTTTGTTTACAAGAAATTTGTGGAGTGGTTGAAAAACGAGTTTTAATGACTTCAACCTAGGTGTATGTAAACTTCCGACCAACTGTATATACCTTTTAGGGTTTAATTTGAGATGGTAACTCTTTAAACAACCTCTTCCGTGGTGCCCCAAATTTGGAATGAGTTAATTGTTACATAATTAATTTAAATCGGGTAACAATTAAACATAGTTAGTGGATTAAATAAATAGCATTCATCAGATTATTGAAAGTAAAGTGATGGCAAAAGTAATCGTCACACTACAGAAAAGTAATCATCACACTACAGAAAAGTCATCATTACACTGAGAACAGTAGGACTGAACGCAGCACTATTAATGTCCCAGTTAAGGGATTGTGAAAAGTTATAAGTAAAGTACAGGTTTTGTTTATTTTACAGAACGCCCCCCGACCTCTAGTGCATTTGATTGGCTACCATGTGCAGTTGTTGATCATTTGTAAATGAGAACATTATAGAAGATTGCATAGTAATTCATATTAATTGTCCCCTGTTAGGATTCAGTATGGGACCCATATATTACTGTAAAGTTGATTTAATAACACACAATTTTTTCTCCCCTTGGCTCTCATTCTCCTCTATCAAGGCTTGTTCTTGTAACGTTGCAGAGCGTTTAGGCCAGATATTGGCAGTACTTCCTCATTTAACCGTCCCATTAATTCCATGCCCTTCTCTAATGAGCTTTGTGATGAGATATTGATCAACAACATCCTGTTGGCGCCTCAGGAAGTACTGTACAACAGGAGAAGAAAATGAAATAGAATTCATGTAAATATATCTAAAGTAACTTGGAGGTCTGATTCTAAGAGCATATAAAGGTAGCCTGGTTACCAATCTGTTTTGAATTGTTTGGAATGACACCAACAAAGGATTCAACAAAAACGAAGGGCTCGATTCAAAGCATAGGGCTGAAGATCTGCGCTGTAGCGAGATTGAAATGTTAAAGGTCATTTTGGATTGAGCCGACGTATGCACCGTTTACCTTGAATGAGGTCTCTGAGAAAGTGGCAACATAGCCTTTACATTTCTATCACGCTATAGCGCAGGTCTTCTCTGCTACGCATTGAATGGAGCCCTAGAGCAGAAACGCCAAAGTCATAGAGGGGATTGACAGCCATTGTTGACATCACAGTTCCATCCAGAATGTTTACACTACCGTTCAAAAGTTTGGGGTCACTTCGAAATGTCCTTGTTTTTGAAAGAGAAACAAAAAATGTTGTCCATTAAAATAGTATCAAATTGATCAGAAATACAGTGTAGACATTGTTAATGTTGTAAATGACTGTTGTAGCTGGAAACAGCTGTTTTTTTATGGAATATCTACATAGGCGTACAGAGGTCCATTATCAGCAACCATCACTCCTGTGTTCCAATGGCACATTGTGTTAGCTAATCCAAGTTTATCATTTTAAAAGGCTAATTGATCATTAGAAAACCCTTTTGCAATTATGTTAGCACAACTGAAAAATGTTGTCTTGATTAAAGAAGCAATACAACTGGCCTTCTTTAGACTAGTTGAGATCTGGAGCATCAGCATTTGTGGGTTTGATTACAGGCTCAAAATGACCAGAAACAAATACATTTCTTCTGAAACCCATCAGTCTATTCTTGTTCTGAGAAACTGAAGATCTTGTACAACGCTGTGTACTACTCCCTTCACAGAACAGCGCAAACTGGCTCTAACCAGAATAGAAAGAGGAGTGGGAGGCCCCGGTGCACTGCTGAGCAGGAGTACAAGTACATTAGAGTGTCTAGTTTGAGAAACAGACGCCTCACAAGTCCTCAACTGGCAGCTTCATTAAATAATACCCGCAAAAGACCAGTCTCAACGTCAACAGTGAAGAGGCGACTCTGGGATGCTGGCGGGTACTATTTAATAAAAAATAAAAAAATAAAAGAGAGAATTGATGGATAATATGCCAACAAACATTGCCGGACAAACAAACTGGCTGACTAGACTTTTCAGGAACTTCTGTATCCATTAGACTTGGGTAGCAACAGCAGGTTATTTTATCTTATTTATCCTGTGCTAAAACATATTTATTCAGCCTAAATTATTAACGTTAGCTGCTGGCTGCATGCTGGCATAAACCTAGCTAGCTAATGTGAGTGATGAAAGAAACCAAGTGCAGAGTCAAACAACGAGGTGCTGGTGCAACCAAACATAGTTGTCAGAGGTGTGGTTGATGAGGCTCTGGTAGGCTGTATCTAGGAGACCACTGTGACTGACAAGTGAATCCACCAGTCGCAGCGAGTGTGGGGGTTACCGTGTGAAATCCCAGGGACAGGGTTGTATTCACTAGACAAAACAGAGACAAATGGGCTGAAATTGGAGGAAGTACTATGTCAAGTTGTCCAATAAGAAACGTCTGCTTTCTTTTCCGTTGCAAAACGTTTTTCTATGAGATTAACTAATGAATATGTCTGGTACTTGCATTCGGTGCTGCTGCTTTGATTAAAAGTACTGGGGCAAATGCAGTCTCACCACATGCTTTCCGGCGGCTCTGCATGAGTGATTGTTTGTCAACATGCCCCTCCACACAGCCAATACAAATGGTGCCTTTCACCTCCAAGCACTTAAAGCAAACTCGAGAGATCAAATATCAGCTAAAGAAGTTTCTCAAGACTACGGGGAAAAGCAGTTTGGCCTGCTATGCAAGGGGAAACTCCTCCTCGTGAGCTATATTTTATTAGTGGCTAATGTCCTGGTGTGGAGAGGGGGATCAGATAAAGGAGGGAATGAGTGATGACAGTAATTAGGACAGGGGTGTTCCTATCTAACCCTGTGCTTCAATTTTTACTATTTAAAGGTCCGACACAGTCGTTCTATTTCCCAAGTAAAAATAGTCTTTGAAAGACCAAAACATCACCCATAATATTTCTCCGTTATTAAAATGCTCAGAATTGAAGAAATTGTACCTTTTGTCTCATCTCTAACTATCAGGAAGCCTGAAGAACAAGCTGAGGGGGCGGAGAGCTTACAGTATAATAATGAGCTCGCCTTGACTGACAGCTCTTTGAAACACCCTTGTGGTAGAGGTCTGCTCAGGATGGATTTATTCATCCCACTCCCACCCTCATCTACAACTTTTCTTACCGCACCCCGTTTCTGTCTGACTCTCTCACCCTCTAAGCGCCAGAACTGGTCCCAAACCCAACTGCAGTCTCGCAATGGTATTTTAGGCGTATGTGACGCAGCTCACTCGCCAGCCATGGTCCCAGCAACTTTGCACCCTATAGGCAATATCAAATGCACAAAAAATAACTGAAGAAATAGGTTCAATTACCAGATATTCTCACGTGGCCCATTATATTAGGTTATCTGCATTACTATATCAGCCAATATGCTGGACCTAGATTGAAGAGAGCAGAGTTGGAGAGACTTGCACTTCCTCTTTTTTTATAGCCTAGCTTATAAGATTTTCAAACTGTGAAATATTGTTGATCCTATTTATTTCTAGGCAATGTAGTAAACTATAGCTTAATACTTTTTAGGATGTACATTTCCTTGATAACTGCCCCCGTGCTTCTCTGCCCATTGCATAGGCTATATTCTACTAAATTGAGACCGCACGCTCACACATTGCACCTTGACTCACATTGGTTGAGCGGCCTCCACTTCTTTCCATTATCAATATTTATTTACAGGAAAACAATGGGCCACGTGTCATTCCGAGCCTAAATAGTATTCCTCGACCTCATGTTCTCTTCAACATGTTCCCATGGTCAACAGAGCTGGTAATGGACTGTTGGATATCAGATAAACAGCAGCAATAAACAGTTGAATCGATATTGTTTTGTAACTAATTACAGAATACACTTCACTGTTACACTTCTGCACAAGAATTTGTAAAGCCTGAGTCACCTGTGTGTACTGAGCAATTTATTGGTGCCTCTTCATTAGCTTTATAAATGACAATATGATCAGAATTGTATGTATTGATTGGACATCTATTTGATCATTTAAAATATGCCAGCATAGACAAAATATTGATCAACATCAACAATCATGAGAAATAAAGGTGAGACATTTTACAAAGAAATGCTAATTAGTATCATAAGCCTAAAATAGACACTCTGTCACCCTACAGTGTGTAGAACCCCATTAATATAGACACTATGTCACCCTACAGTGTGTAGGACCCCATTAATATAGACACTAGGCCACCCTACAGTGTGTAGGACCCCATTAATATAGACCACTCTTAGCCACACCTACAGTGTTGTAGGACCCCATTAATATAGAACACTAGGCCACCCTTACAGTGCGTGTAGGACGCCACAGAAAAAAGAACCACATTAATATAGACACTAGGCCACCCTACAGTGTGTCAGGACCCCATTAATAGTAGACACTAGGCCGCCCTACAGTGTAGTTGGACCCCATTAATATAGCACTAGGCCACCCTACAGTGTGTTGGACCCAATTATAATATAGACACTCTGCCACCCTACAGTGTGTAGGACCCCATAATATAGACACTCTGCCACCCTACAGTGTGAGGACCCCATTAATATAGACACTCGCCCCTACAGTGTGTAGGACCCCATTAATATAGACGACTACGCACACCTACAGTGGTGTAGGACCCCATTAATATAGACACTAGGCCACCCTACAGTGTGTAGGACCCCATTAATATAGACACTCTGCCACCCTACAGTTGTGAGGACCCCATTAATATAGACACTAGGCCACCCTACAGTGTGTAGGACCCCATTAATATAGACACTCTGCCACCCTACAGTGTGTTAGGACCCCATTAATATAGACACTAGCCACCCTACAGTGTGTTAGGACCCCATTAATATAGACAACTCTGCCAACCCTACAGTGTGTAGGACCCCCATTAATATAGACACTAGGCCACCCTACAGTGTGGAAGACCCCATTAATATAGACACTCGGCCACCCTACAGTGTGTAGGACCCCCATTAATATAGACACTAGGCCGCCCTACAGTGTGCAGGACCCCATTGATTCGTACAAATGTTAACACTTATCTCCTGTCCGAATGCTTGAAAACAACAATACAAAGTAGCAAAATGTGATATCTTATCACGTAAAAGTGAATTAGTTAGGCTTTAGGAATTTAAACCAACTAGAAATTGATAGGGAGGGTAGCGGGAGGGGAGGGTAGCAGGAGGGGAGGGGTATCCACTTACCTGGTTCAATCAAGCAGGCTTCAGTCACCCACCTGGCTTCAGTCACCCCCAAGATTGAAGCGTGAGATCAATCCAGCTATGGCCTCCTCCTTGTCAGGCCTCTCTCACTGGGCAGACAGGGGTTCTGGGATGGACAGCTCAGGCCTCTCTCACTGGGCAGACAGGTGTTCTGGGATGGACAGCTCAGGCCTCTCTCACTGGGCAGACAGGGGTTCTGGGATGGACAGCTCAGGCCTCTCTCACTGGGCAGACAGGGGTCCTCTTTCACTGGGCAGACAGGGGTCCTCTCTCACTGGGCAGACAGGGGTCCTCTCTCACTGGGCAGACAGAGGTCCTCTCTCACTGGGCAGACAGGAGTCCTCTCTCACTGGGCAGACGGGTCCTCTCTCACTGGGCAGACAGGGGTCCTCTCTCACTGGGCAGACAGGGGTCCTCTCTCACTGGGCAGACAGGGGTCCTCTCTCACTGGGCAGACAGGGGTTCTGGGATGAACAGCTCTCACAGCTTCCCCACATACGTTGCTGGATCAGGGCTGACCTGGTTGAGGAGGAGATCCAGGAGCTTGTCTATGTAGCCTGTAATGTTTTTGAAAGGGGAATGTTTGTTAAATTTTTTATTTACTTTTATTTACTGTTCTTATGATGCTGTCAATTCGTTGACGTAGTGATCTATTCATTCTACAGTGTGTTTTCTGGTGTTTTTAAAGTACTCAATTATACATTTTGTCTTGCACTTTTTTGTGAAACCTTTCAATGTTTGTATTTGGAAGTTTTGTTGTGCCTGAAATGCTCAATTGATTTTCACAGGCTTCACAGTATATACCCGCTTCTTTGGTCTGTCTTCACAGGATTCACAGCATATCCCTCCCCCCCCCTTCTTTTCCTTGGCAAATATGAATTCGTATCACAGCATTCCTGCTGCGGTAGTTGCCTGGTAAGCTGTGCAGACAGAGTAGATGTTGAATTTTCTAAAATGTCTATCATTACAGCTTGATGATAGTGGAGAGACAAAAGGAGATGGAAACTAAAATAATTCCAGGGGTAAATTACAAATCCTATACATACCACAACTCATTTTGTGCTGGCAGTTCTCAGACTCAACGTAGGAGGGCTTGGGGCTGGAAGAACAACAACCATATAGTGACTATTGGATGTGTTTTACAGAAAACATACTGTTCACAAGTCAAAACAACCAAAAACAGTTACAGCCACAGTCACCGTGTCAGACTCATAAAGGTCTGAAACTTACATTATGGTTAGCACTTGCTAGATCCACTGATCCACTGTCAATGATGACACAGCATCCGTCTTCGGGATACGCTTCCTGGCAAGACCCATCGAATGTTCTCCCCCCCAATAAAACAACTTTGCTCGAAATGTGCTCTGCACACACGTCACATGATGGTCATTCTCGGTGCAGCCTGTCGACCCATAGTGAAAGCAGCAGTCGGATGTTTTCATTCTTCTGATCCGTCATCCTGAGGGTCCCAGCGATAAAATGTAGCGTAGTTTTGTTTGATAAAATCGATTTTTATATTCAAATGTAGGAACTGAGTTCTACAGTTTAACCCCACTGCTGTCTCTGGCTCCAATTTCTACGGGATCGTTGTCCCTAAACCGGGACAGTTGTTGCTCAATATGCGGTAATGTGACTATAATGACGTTGTAAACAACATCCAACTATCGATGACATAGACATGTCTTATATAGACAGAACGTTTACATTCTTGTTAATCTAACTGCAGTGTCCAATTTACAGTAGCTAGTTTTGTTTGACAAAATCCATTTTTGTATTGAAATGGGTTCTACCGTTTGACCCCACTGCTGTCTCAAGCTCCATTTCCACCAACTTCAAAGTGTTTCCTTTCAAATGGTATCGATATCCACAGCTCTGCGTGGGGATCATCTGGTCTTCCCCACTGGAACGATAAAGCTTCACAGTCTTAATAGTCTTTATTTTTCACTGAATCTAATGTTTTGACAGCCTAATATTGGTATATTCTTTCTCTATCAGACACAACTCTAACCCATTCTCTATGAGACACAACTCTAACCCATTATCAGACACAACCCTAACCATAACCCTTTCTCTATCAGACACAACCCTAACCCATTCTCTATCAGACACAACCCTAACCCATTCTCTATCAGACACAACCCTAACCCTTTCTCTATCAGACACAACCCTAACCCTTTATCAGACACAACCCTAACCCTAACCCTTTATCAGACACAACCCTAACCTTAGGGTTGTTTCTGATAGAGAAAGGGCTTAGGGTTAGGGTTGTGTCTGATAAAGGGTTAGGGTTGTGTCTGATAGAGAAAGGGTTAGGGTTATGTCTGATAGAGAATGGGTTAGGGTTGTGTCTGATAGAGAATGGGTTAGGGTTAGGGTTGTGTCTGATAAAGGGTTAGGGTTGTGTCTGATAGAGAAAGGGCTAATTAGGGTTGTTTCTGATAGAGAATGGGTTAGGGTTGTTTCTGATAGAGAATGGGCTTTAGGGTTGTTTCTGATAGAGAAAGGGCTTTAGGGTTGTTTCTGATAGAGAATGGGCTTTAGGGTTGTCGGTTAAGGGTTATGTCTGATAGAGAATGGGTAGGCGTTGTGTCTGATTAGAGACCATCGGGTTAGGGTTAGGGTTGTGGTCTGATAAAGGGTTGGGTTGTGATATCTGATAGAGAAAGGGCTGAATTAGGGTTGTTTTCTGATAGAGAATGGGTTAGGGTTGTTTCTGATAGAGAATGGTGCCTTTAGGGTTTGTTTTTATTTAGAGAAAGGCTTTAGGGTGTTTCTGATAGAGAATGGGCTTTAGGGTTGTTTCTGATAGAGAATGGGCTTTAGGGTTGTTTCTGATAGAGAAAGGCTTAGGGGTTGTTTCTGATGAGAAAGGGCTTTAGGGTTGTTTCTGATAGAGAATGGGCTTTAGGGTTGTTTCTGATAGAGAAAGGGCTTTAGGGTTGTTTCTGATAGAGAATGGGCTTTAGGGTTTGTGTCTGATAGAGAAAGGCTTTTAGGGTTGTGTCTGATAGAGAAAGGGTTAGGGTGTTTCTGATAGAGAATGGGCTTTAGGGTTGTGTTCTGATAGAGAAAAGGGTAGGGTGTTGTCTGATAGAGAATGGACTTTAGGGGGTTGTTTGATAGAGAAAGGGCTATTAGGGTTTGTTCTGATAGAGAATGGCTTTAGGGTTGTTCTGATAGAGAATGGGCTTTAGGGTTGTGTCTGATAGAGAAAGGGCTATTAGGTTGTGTCCTGATAGAGAATGGGCTTTAGGGTTGTTTCTGTTATAGAGAATGGGCTTTAGGGTTGTTTCTGATCAGAGAATGGGCTTTAGGGTTGTGTCTGATGAGAAGAGGGTTAGCCCGTTTCTATATCAGACACAACCCTAAAGCCCTTTCTCCAATCAGCACACTACCCTAACCTAATTTCTTATTCCTAACCTAAAACTAATTCTACACCTTAACCCTATACTCCTAGAAATAACATGTTGACGTTGTGGGGACTAACAAAATTCCGCAGTTGGTCAAATTTCCAACTTTCTGGTCCCGCCACAAGTATTAGTATAAACACATCCCACACGTCCACACACACAGCACACACACACACAGCACTACACACACACACACACACACCACACACACCACACACACACACACAAAAAGCACACACACACACACACACACACACACAGCACACACACACACAAACACACACACACAACACACACACAACCACACACACACACACACACACACACACAGAGCACAGTAAAGCACC